>NW_003805431.1:117732-149020 GCF_000255335.2 Galendromus occidentalis
GCCGCTTGATTTCCCATTCCTCCTTTTTCCACTGTTGAATTGAAATTTCCACGATCTGAAACTTTCTCTCTACTTCGAGGATCTCCCGAGAATTTTCCTTTCCGCTGATCCTTCTGTCCAGGTCCGAAACTAGTTTCTCCTTTTTCCGAAACGCAGTCCACTCGAACGTAGACTCGGCTTATTTAGAGACCGATTCCCCACCCCAATTTATAATCCTCGCCCTCCATCGTTTCCCTCATTCTCCGTGTTCCCTCTTCCCACGAGGGACTTTCGAGGTGAGTGGACATTGAGGCGAAGCAAAAGTGCTCTCGTTAAAACTAGCCCGCAACGCCGCCTATGGCATCCGTCAAACTCTGATCTGACCAACAAGTCTACTTCACTAATTGCGCGTTGCTCACTCCTTCCCCGCATTCTCTCCCGACTGCCGTGGTCCTCTCGCTGTTCCACCCGGAGCGCTCCGAGCTCGCCTGCGAGCGTTATGCGTCACTCTCCCGAAACACAGCAACGGCAACTGCAACGTTCTCATCCTTTTTCAGTTGCCACTAAGCAACCAACTGATTAGACTCGTTCCCCCGATGACTCGTCCATGACTCGTCCCCCGCTCGCCCACACGCTCGATATGACCCGGATGCGTGGGTTTCACGCTCTCTCTGCTACTCGGCGAGGCATTAGTGAGACGCCACCGAAAATTGAGACATCGATTCACAATTCCCTCAGATTCCTCTGACCCTCGCCATGCCCCCCCTACGAGAGATTCCGAATGCTCCGGATCTCTCAGGAGGGGGCGATATAATGTTTTTGTCTTATTTCAGAACTTTCACGGGACCGGGGAAAAAGTTTCCGCAGAGTAAACGAATTTCCTCACTCCACAAAGTTTCGAGAAGTTTCTTCCCGCCCCATTCGCCAAGGCCTCTCATTTTCATATTCCGTTCTCTTCTCACTGCCAGTTCTTCGAGCGGACAGGACAAGCCATTTAGAAATTGTACGTTTCCGCCACCGCCATTCCAAGCCATACGAACCGCGAATCCATCGAAATTCCTCGTTTGCTTGGGCTCTGGGAACACAGACACGGATATCATATTCCACAGGAAGCGAATCAACTACGCGTTCGGCCGACATGAGAGAAGAGCATGGATTCCTGCGAGAAATTCTTCAAAGCTCCAGGGACCTCGAGTCGAAGGCTCCCCGCTCGGATCGAGTATGAATGCTGTAGAAACGGGGCTAGGAATCAGACTTGAGGGTAAGGGACCGGAACGGTTGAGAAGTTGGTGCCAGACGCATGAGGGCAGAGGTTGCGCTCAGGCTGAGAGGGAACGATAAGACGAGGAGGGCAGGAGGCGCAGTGAGTAATCTCTTCAAGAACGATTTCCTCTCGAGGATTCGGAAAGAGAATTGAATATCGATGCCAATGAGCGATCCACCGTTGTATCTGCCGCGGGTTGTAGTGGAGAGCAAACTCATCTCTCCAAGGTTATCGTGAACCTTGAGGAGAATGGATACGGGTACCTATCGATTGGACGGATGCAATGTTGATGGGAAAATCAGAGCAATCGGGAACGGTCCCCCCGGGGGAGCGCGTGCCTATCAAGGTCCTGACCCCGCGAGTCAGACAGACAACCGAGGACCCGGCGTTTTGGAAGGGGATATCTCAGAGAATGGGGCTTCAAGTTTTCGAAAAGCAGACGTGGTTTAAGCGTCTCCCGCAGCACCGGGCGGGGAGGGGCTATATCGGTATCGGAGTACAAGTTGAACAGGAGAGTCGTGGAGTACCCCGTCAATCAGTCATGCTGGTCCAATACAACAATACCAGTATCTGAACCTGTGCTTGACGTCATATCATCTCACGTCGCTGGATCCGAAGGCTCCCCGCCTGCGGGCTGTCGAAATCGTCGACGAGCTGCTCAGCTCTTCAGAAAGGATCACCGTATCCCCGGCACTACGGCTTCGTGATGAGTTCGCAAGCAGCCTAGTCCCCAGGAGAATGGAGAAATTTTCATGGCCACTCCCAGGATGCTTCCCTTTAGGTCAAGTCAACGCCGATGCAGTGGCCGGAACACGTTTCTATCACGTTGATGGGGGAAATCGGTGCATAGAGCGTCCTCCGAGCTTCTATGCCGTTCTCGGATCTCCGTCATTTTCAGGTCAGCCCTGTCTCGAGAGAAAACACGTGTCGAGGGTCAGACCGCTCGGGACCCGAAACCTCATTTTGGCTGATTCTGAGATGTACCGGATTCGTGGGTCCATTGAATGGATTTCTCACCTATTTGATCCCTCTGTTCGGAGGGCGGACACTCATGGTTGCTTAGGTCGCTGCGGGCTTTCTTTGGGGACACTTCATCCTCGCCGGAAAGAAGTTTTTTTGACACATCCAATTTTCTCCAAGAGATTAAAAACAAATGGGAAGCTCTCGAAGTTGGACTTGGACTTCCCACCGAGTCTGGAGAAGCTCTATCGAAGATGGCTCGGCTGGCGTTCAAAGTTCCCCGCACGGTAGGCCATAGGACTCGAGCGCGATCCAAATGAGCAGCGAAAAGCCGTGATTGGAAAGATTGTCTATCAAAATCTGCGGTCAGACATCTACTCCGATATTCGTCTCGAACCTCCCGAGCGGGAGATCGAGCTTCCGATCGCCAGGATGATGCATCCAGAAAGGTGCATTCCCGTGGGATGAATGGATTTTCCGAATCAATCACTGAGCTGCATATGCACAAGTGTTCCAGAAGACAACAAGAGAGTATCCTCTACGTTTCCTTGAGCGCAGGATGAATGTCAAGGACCGAGTATGTATGAATCGGATCTCTCGCAACCGCCGGGGCCAGACGGTCTGCGATTTGGATGCAGCGAACGGAACGAGACATCGATCGATGAGGCATTGTTACGGTAACTATAAAACGTCTTTTGGCCGATTTCGAGCGAAGGAAGTTGGGCATTTCTGTTCACTGATCCACGACGAGCCATGAAGCCCTTCACGGCGTGTGTGACGGTCGCCGCTCTTCTCAGCGGAGTACTGTCAGCCCCCTCCTCTTCCGATGTCAGCAAATGGGAATCTTTCAAGTCCCTCCATGGTGAGTTGTAGGTCTCAGTCTCCGGATATCTACACGAGAGAAGCGAAATCGGACTCGACCCGCTCTTCCAGCATCGTCCCTGAAATTTTTCATCTGAATTCATTGTGTGTGTTTCTATCCGATGAATGATCCCAATCATTCGCAGGTAAGCGACACGCTCCCTCTCAGGATGCCGTCCGCATGGCGAAGTTCATCCAGAGGAGCAGAGAAATCGACGCCCACAACGCACGTTATGAGGCCGGTCTCGAGAGCTTCTCCCTGAAGCTCAACCAATATTCGGACCTGAGCCCCGAGGAGTTCGCCCAGAACGCTCTGGGATTCACTCCTTCGAACGACTCCCTCCCTCAACCCCACTCTCTGGAAGTTGCGCCCAGCCTCCCCGAATCTCTCGACTACAGGGAGACCGGAATCATGACCCCCGTCAAGAGTCAAGGGGGCTGCGGATCGTGCTACGCGTTCGCCGCGACCGGCGCACTCGAAAGTTACATCTTGCGCTTGAGTACCAACAAGAACGTCGATCTCTCCGAACAGGACGTCGTCGATTGCTCCTACAGGAAATTCATGGGCAACAACATGAACGGCGGTTGCCGTGGAGGTCATCCGACCGCGGTGTTCGATTACTACAAGGAGAAGGACGTCATCATGGAGGACTCGTACGAATACGTTTCGGGCCAGACCGGAACCCACCAAGAGTGTAAGATCAAAACTCCCGAGCACAAATTCATCCGCGACCGTCTCAGGCACAAACACGTTCGACCTGAGCGCGAGAGCGACCTCAAACAATACCTCGTCGAGTACGGACCTCTCGTCATCGGAATCGCGGCCGACAACGAGCACAAAGCCATGTTCAAAGATCTCGGCGACGGTATCTTCGACGTCGACTACACCGTCAATTTGCAGCCGAACCACGTCGTCGTGCTCGCCGGTTACGGAAGCGAGAATGGAAAGGACTACTGGATCATCAAGAACTCCTGGGGCACCGACTGGGGCGTCGGGGGATACGGCAAAATCGTTGCCGGCAAAAACATGGCCAACATCATGGCCTCCGGTATCTGGATCCTGGAATAAATCATGCCGTTAGGACTCTCCATGCCGTGTCTTCATTCAATTTGGAAACACACACACACCACACTTCATTCACTAGAGATCGAAAAAAAGCATTTTCCCCCGGTACGTTCATGGAGGCCTCAAAGAGGAACGATTGGTGGGTTCCCGAGCGAATTTCGAGTCTTTTAAGGAGAGCAGATCGTCGCTTTGACTTTGGTGAGGGCGCTTGAGCGGGCGGCCTATTAGGAGCCACGAGCACCCGCTTTTTTTTGCAGACTGACCGAGACTATTTTGGTGCGCGCCAAGGAGTCTGAGGAGGAATCCGAAGGGAGCTTACGAAGAGCTGGACTTCTGGGATGTCCCAAATTTAGCCCATCTTCTCCCAAGTCGCTCTGGAATGTACTCCGATATTCCGGTGGAAGAGAGTCGAGCTCGATCCTCCACTGAAATTCCAGAATCATCGAATTGTAACGAAGTCTCCATTCCAGAGGTAGAGTTTAGATTAGAGCAAACGGGTTATGAGCGGGTTCGGAAAGCGAGAGTTCCGATATGGGGAAGAGCCTCCGCCAACGGGGATGAATTTCGACACGCAGCGAAATTCCTCTACTGACAGAGTTTCGCCACGGCAGGGACCGGATCGACACGCTCCAAAGCAGACGTATTCATCAGTTCGACGGTGGGGAATTATAAGAAATCGATGCAAACTTTCTGACGGCTCGATGGGATCTTCATTAGCAGCCAAAAGAGCTACTCCATTAAGGAAAGATGACATCCCGGGCGTCAACTTTGGGATCCTCTCGTCAGCCCCTCAGGCGTGGAGTTGAAAGCAGTCGACGAAACGAAAGCCGAACTCTCGCGGTCGGACAGACGTCCGTACCGACATGATCACGCTCACCGATCTCTCACTCTTCGTAGACGACATTTTGGCTGGAAAAAACTACATGTACGACGCCGGACTTAATCATGTAAAGTGGAATAAGGCCGCCGAAAGGCTCGCGGGTCGGAAGGGAGTCGGGCGAGCGGGTCGGCGGCGAGCGGGTGTTCAGGCAGCTTATGAGCAGAGCTATCTCAAGCGCGATTTACATAAATGACTCGCTTTAGCTCCGACCAACATCCCTTCGCGAGCCTTCCCGAGATACTGATGGCCGCCAGCCGTCCCGAACCCGCCTAGCCCCCGTCTTTTCAGTGCCTGTTCGCTCTTTTGAAAACCTGTGACACACGGCCGAGCTGTGATCTCAGTCAGTCTCAGGGCTCCGCGAGACTCTATCACGTGTCGGATATTTACGACAAGGAAATTCATCGAATGTGGGCAGCTGCTCAATACGCTTTCGAGCTGATGGGGGCCGCCCGCGTTCTCGGACTTTCGAATCGACCAGTGAACCGCGAACTGAATGAATGAACGAACTCAGGAAGAGAATCGCCGGAGCTCGTTCTCGACGCCGCCGCCGATGATAATCTTTGGTGTTTCCATTCGATGGATCAATGCATTGGAAACCGATCAGGATTTGAAAGTGCTCCACTGTATGGAAGTTCATTGAGACTGGAAGGAGCTCCCGAATTATCGAATCGGATGCGAGCTCATATGTACGGAGCGACAGACTCGGCAACGATCGGTATGACACATTTAATCAGCGGCGACGGGCCCGTAGAGTGCCCGCGTCGTGTCATTGATATTCTGAAAAACCGATCGCCTCCGACGATCTGCTCACGTCCTAGCGAACGTGACAAATTCTCACGCCCGTCTCCTGCGGAGCCCTACTTTCAGTTTCCCCCGATAATTATTCCCCGTTTCACTGATTTTGACGTGAAAACGTCTTTGTCGCAGGCTTTGCTGACCAATTCGATGTACTTCGTCCTTCAAGCAGCGAAATCTTGTCCGCTTTTGGAGCCTTATAATTCAGAAACTGCGGAGTTTCGGATTATCCGAGTTGCATCACTGGGTTGTAAATTTACGGCAAAGTCTCCAGGTGCAATCATTCGCGAGGCAGATCTATCATTCGATTTCTACAGTTGATTTTCCACATACCCCTGGATTCGGCACGAAAGCGTAAAAATAAGCGCGAATTAAGGCATAGCCCGTCAGTCTTTCGAAGGGGATTCTATAAGGCGAGGTCGGCGAGTGAGAGCCCGACAGAAGGCAGCAGACATATAAGAGCGAGAACCTCAGGGCTTCCGATTATTCGATGAAAACTGCCAAAATCGAGATCGAGTCGGGTCGGGCTTCGATCATGATTATGATTTGCTAGGGTGAACAACGATGGTTTCCTCGTATGGTTTCCCAGAAAACCAAGTAGTTCTCCTGACTTGTGGCGAATTGAGCTTATCGACGATAGATGAGACCCTTTGAAGGGAGCTCCTGGCGACAGAAGCGGCACGACGAAGTATCTTCAAGCTCAGCGAGTGCGCGTGTCAACAGATTTAGGCTGTCATCGGGAGGATCTCTTCATGGGGCGACTCATCAAGAGTCGACTTCGGCTCCGGCTCCGAAGGTCGCCGTGCTCAGAAAAGCCGCGGTCGCGATCGAATCCGGTTCAGTGAGATCTGAATGCCATCATGATGACGAAATCATGCGATATTCTTTCTACACTGCTGCAGTGGAACGCAAACTCAGCAATTCCGGCGTGTCTTCCTCCAAAACGTGTACCGCCATGCTTGTAAGATGGATGAAAGGCTCCGCTTTCTGCGACATTTGAAGATTGTCAAGGCCTCCATCGCACAACACTCGACTGATGTTCCCCCGATGGGGACACAAATGTAATTTCAAGAAGCTAAACTCAGCTCAAACTTATCATAACTTATGAATACTTATCATATCGACGTCCCCTTCACGTCAAAAGTGAGGCTCAAACTTAACCGCGTTCCCTGGATGATGACGACCACGCGCTATATGTCGAACTGAAGACCAACAACATTCACCAATCGTCGTATCTCAGCGGACTCGTCGAGGAAGCCGCAGTGAGGGTCCGAAAAGCCTTCCTACTTCAGCAGCCAAGGACTACAATGGGTAGATCAGTGTGGCTTTCGATTCTGGATTCGAGGAGCGGAAAAACTTCCGAAGCTCGATAGCTGGCGCAGTTTTCGATGATTATGCCGACGGGATTCAGAAGAGGTATCGATGCCTTCGAACAACGGAAACCATCTCTCGTAGAATGATTGAATATCGCAGCCCCGTCGGGCAATCAGTGGGCTCTAACCGAGCTTTCACGAAAACTAACCCCAATTCCATGCTACAGTGGGCCGATAGAGAGATAGGTCTATTTTCCATGATTTGACAGCTCGGCAAGCCGACCGCTCGCCGGAAAAATCGTCATTAAACGTTTTCACGTGAATCTACGGTAATGTCATTGACACTACCTAGCTTCTTGCTTTTTCCATTCGTTCTTCTCCTCGTCGGACGCGGAGCATACGAGGAATAATAAGCTTATCGCACCCCGATGGAGACTCCGCTCGGATGAATGCGAGCCGTGAGCGACGTCGATCCCTCTGATCAAGTCTGCGCGAATCGTCGAACTCTGGGTGAGGAAATGAGAATGTCTCCCATAAAACTCTTTCTTGCCAGTCTCGTCTACGGGTCGTTTCTGAAATCGTTCTGTACCTCTCGGGCGTCGGTCGCTCCTGTAGTGAAACGTATCGACAGAAATTAATGGAATTGTCGAATTTGCCAGAGATGAATTTCGAACTCGGCATCGCCGATCTGAGACTTCTGTATGGGGGGGGAAAAAATTCATCGAGATATCGGTCGGGTTCCGCGCGCTTTGACTGAATAATGGGGATGCGGGAGCTATAAAGAGAGTCTGTCAATGCCAACGAGCTGGCAGCATCCTGTCATCGCGAATCGAGTCTGTGTAAGACCATGTCTTCGGTTGGGCAACAATCCGCTTAGCGAGCGATAGACAGATGAAGCGATAGAAACGACGGGATCTTCATACAGAAAAGAGATGCAACACCGAACGGCCGCCGTTCATGCAACATTGCCACAGAGTTTCGCTCAGTGAAGCTGCGACAGATCCCCTATACCATGCTATCGGTGTTACTTTCTTCCTCTTACTTGTCTTTGTTGTTCTAGCCGCTGCGTTTGTCTGCCAGCGAATAGGAACAACAGCCGTTGGAGCTCCTATTGCCCAAGCCAGTTATCGACAACCGGAGAATCCGCTCATGTCCATCGAGATATCTGCCCTCAGCGGTCCAGACCCGCGCCGGAAGGAGAGTCAGACCACGAGAATATGTACGATTTGGAGAGATAGTGCATGGAACGTTGACGATTTTGTTCGATCTCTGGGGGGAGCAGAGATCGAGCTATCCTGAAAGGAGGAGGAGGGGATTTCATTGGCGCCTCCGGTAGGCGAAGAGAGTGAGTTGTTTGCCTCCAAAGGTGTTGCACTACATACAGTGTGTGCATACAGCCGCTTCAGCGCGTACGTCCGCGGCAAGCTCGGCTTTGAAAAAATTACCGGAAGTTTTGCAAAACCTCCACCCGGTCGTTCCGTGTGAGGGGACCTAAGCCAACAAAAGTCCACGGAGCCCTTCAAAAAAAGAGAGAGGAGTATGACGTTGCGCAAAAGTTTCACGGATCATCTACTTCTCCGACGAGGGTCTTATGCTCACGACGACTGGCGACAGAGCTTCCAGGTGGACGACGAGAGACATCCGAGCTGGTTTCAAATCTCCTCGAAGGAGGCCCGTCCATTGTGAGCGGAACTGATTGGAAACTGATTCAAATCCCGAGTATTCTCTGCCATGGACTCATCACAATGACTGAGTGAGCAGACCCAACCTCCGCAGCGGAGTAACGTCCCTCCGAAGTTTGCGACAGTCTTGGAACTTTTGTTGAGACCTCAGAATTTTGGCTGAGAGAAGCAATCGGTCAGCTTTACCTCGACAGCCATCCCCGACAGAACTTCTGAAGCCTGACGCTGATTCGCTGAAGTTGCAAAGCTACGCCGCTGCCACCACCGCACCGCCATCCTCCCGACAAGGCATTCAGTATCCGGGACTCACCTCTGCATATGTGGTGTCGGGAGAGGACAAACAAAAGATTGCATGTACCTAACTCGACGGACACAATGCCCTTTCTGAGGAGAGATCAGAGGATGGACGAACTCTCTCCTCATCGGTCTGAGGGCAGTCACAACGAGTTCTGAGAATACCCAAAATCGAGAGTATCTTTATCACGATGGATCTCGCAGAGAAGCGAGCGTCCCGGAGCCCATTCATTCTCATATCCATAATTATCGTTCCGATCGAGTCTGGAATTTTGTTTCAGTCGCGGGAGCGAACCGGACACCTCGAGATGATTCGAAATCTGAGCCCGGTGTGTTGCTCCGCGGACGACGACGATCTGACTCTATTCGGAGGCGAAAGAAAAATATGACGGAGTACGAAGCCGGTGACACTGTATTCGAAGATGAACCGTATGCGGCGATCGTGAGCGCGACTTCTCTCGACTCCGTGTGCTCCTTCTGTTTCAAGAACTACGTCGAGTACCGGTGTTCTTTGTGTAATCGGCTATCGTACTGCACCGAAGGGTGTCAGGTGACCATTATATCCGAATCAGAGTTGTCATATTCTTCTCGAAAGTATTAATTTCAGTATGAACATCAATTATTTGGATCTAGTATGCCCATCTCTATTCCGGGATTCGAGTCAGAGTCGTCCGCGTTTTTGCTCTTTCCAGCAAGCGGATGTTTTCCACGACCGCGTGGAATGCATAGCTCTCGCCGATCAGGACAAGATTGTGGAAGACGAGGTGCGTCTCGTGATTCGGACGGCGGCGCGTTACAAGCACGAGCAACAGAGAAACTACGCGAGTCTCGGGAATTTTTTCGGTCTGGAGAGGGGGCTCGATGATTTGGTGAGTCATCTCGAAGACCTCAACGACGACGAGAGGCAGAAAGTCAAAGCCAAAGCCCAGCAGATCAAGAGCATCCTTGACAGAGTTGGCGTCTCGATCGAGAGGAAGGAACTCATGGAGATCTACATGAAATGCAAAATCAACTGCCACCTCGTGATCGACCATAACGAGCCGGAATATCTGAGTAGAGGTCGGGCGATCTACTTGGCGGCCTCGAAACTCGATCATACCTGCGTTCCCACCGAGAACTATACTCTCATGTTCGACGGACGGAGACTCGTCATCCGCGCCATGAAAAATTTCACCCTGAAAGATCCGTCGGACTTGCGAATTCACTACGTGCCGTCGAACCTCTCCTACAACGACCGCCGAGACCGTCTCCTGAAAAACTACTTTTTCCTCTGCAGTTGCGATCAGTGCGTTTCGCAATTGAGATTCCCCGCTGCCGACGACGACAGTCGAGAGGAGCGCGTCTCTGAGATAGCCGAGGTGCTCAGGCAATACGATCCGGATTCGTGGTCTTGGTTCGATACCGCAACGAAGGTCCTTCAAAAATTCGAGGGCGTCACGGATAGGGATTTCCATTTGCATTGGCTTCTTCTCCACACTCAACAAGCCGCTGCTCATCAGAAGTTGTACTCGCGAAGTCTCGAATACGGGACCCGGGCGCTGAAAGGCGCAACCACCGTGATGGGCTTCCAACGGATTTTGTTCGGCTTGTTGAGCTGTGCGAAACATCTCGGATGGAACAAGAGAGACAGTGCTTATATCGACAATTTCACCGGTATCAAACGCATTTCTGAGAAGCTCTTCACCATCACTCACGGCAAAGATCATAGTATAGTCAAAATGATAAGCGAATCTAGGCCTGTCGAGCAGAGTCGCTGAGGGAGGACCTCATTCGAAGCGATAAACTGATTCGAAGCTGCTGGCCTCCGCCTCTATGTGCCCTGAAATTCGAGCTTTCTGATGCTTGGTGAATTCATTCATAGCTGATAATGAATCTCTCGACGAGAACCCCTCTGACAGAATTTCGAGGTGATAAAATCGATTCTCCCGCGTAGTTTTCATTGATCGGTGGTCATTGACAATGATCATAGCTGCTGGCATACTTTTCTCTCTTAGGGGCTCATGCAGGGGCTCGGTGGGCTTTGATTGAATGACTCGAGGAGGGTCTCGGCGGCTCCCGATGAACATCTCACCCTCCAACTTCAGCCCAATCGAACGACGTGAGATACATATGCTCGGAGCTTTCCCCCCCTGGGGAAGGAGCAGGTCTCGATCCTGACTCAGTCAGTCTCATCATCAATTTCTCTACCATTTCGAATAGGGTATTCCTCATGCATTTACACTCAGTACCGTATCAGAGGTCACAGAGAGGAATTCAGCGGAACTCCATCGAAGAATTGTCGCTCCGAGAATTATTTGAGCTTCCCGCTATCCCTGTCCTTCATGAATACGCACTAGCAGGCGTCGGGCTCGTGCTGCAGGAAAACGCGATCGAGAGCATAATCCAAATGGTACGTGCTCGGGAGCGGAGGCCGCTTCGCACCCGAGGACTCTCTGGCAAATGTCAGAAAGTCGCGTCCGGCGGCTCGTTAACGAGCATTCGTTTTTTCATTCGGACTAAGCCTTACCGACACGACGTCCCCTGGTAGACCCAGCCTCGGAGCTTGTCCGATCCGAATAGTTCTCCCACGGCATCCGCTTTCGTAAAATGATTGAAGTTTCCGAGAGGGACAGCGAGAGTGAAATTTGATGAGACTGTGTCGGCGGAGCCATAACTCCCAATCAGACACAGATCGGCCATCGGGAGGCTGTTGGAGGCTTGGGTGAGCAGTTTATTAAATTCGTACACACGGCCCCAGTCACGTCGGAAGCACACAAGCCACGTAGATGGCGCAAAGCACTCATAATTACACCAATTTCGAGCAATTTTCCGCCATTTAGAGAATATAGGCTACCGTTGAGAATTCGGTCACGTGACCATCGTATTCGCGGCCGGCCACGATGGTGACACAACGGGAGCGTTGACAGCGAGCTGAGGACGCCCTCGAGAATGTGGCAAGCGATTCTTCAAGCTGTCCCGGGGGCAATGTCGGAGCCGAACCCTACCGCACCACTGGCGCCCATGGCGCGACTCAAGGACAAATACGCGATACCTGAGTGCCGCACTCGGCAATTAACCTCAGGGGTCCTGAATGATGACGCGCCCTTTACTTAAACATAAGGAGAGGAAAATCTCGGAAAGGGCATAGGGAGCTCATCATCCTTGGTGCACGCCTGATTTCACCATATCGGCATTTTGAAGCTCTCCGACCCCCCCCGAGCCCTAGCGATATATAGTAGTATGTATTATATGATATAATTATTAATTTTAATCTATATATATAGCCGTGAGGCCATCAGCCAGAATGCTTGAGCAGAAGGATTATTGGTCCTCAAGAGTTCATGGAAAAGACGAAAGATTGTCTCACGGCAGTTCCTATTGATTTGTCGACCCACGAGCTAGTGGGCTGCCACATCAGTGTCTATACTTAATGCCTGAGCACATTAAGGCGTTTCAGCATCGCGGGTATAGAGTCCTCCGAGCGAATGGTAGACTTCGCCCTGGACTACTAAATTGAGATCTGGATGCAGTGATCGGCATGCTCGCCGAACGCTAAAACAAATGGAGCCGAGATGAGTGATGACATCATAGTGAAGCGGCTTGACATTTTGTATAAAATATCGATTTCTGGACAAACACGTCATTTTCACGGAGAACATGCGGCTAAGCAATCTAAAAAATGTATCCGACCTCACAGAGGTGATTGCGCATTGACCGGGAAAGGTGCGGGGTCTGTTCGGAGGAGGAAAGCGCCAAAAATTGGTTCGGTGTCAGACAGACATAGCGATTTTGTTATATAGGGGGATATATAACATATATTATGTGATATAATAATTATAATATATAGTATGACTCACAGAGGTGATTGCGCATTGACCGGGAAAGGTGCGGGGTCTGTTCGGAGGAGGAAAGCGCCAAAAATTGGTTCGGTGTCAGACAGACATAGCGATTTTGTTATATAGGGGAATATATAATATATATTATTAATTATATATTATATAATAATTATAATATATAGTATGCTATATAGACATTATTTAATGTAATTATCAGCCGAAGGATGATAAGGCGCGGCCGCATGTCCGGGTCGAGGACCTGAGAGGTTTTGAGGCCTCGCCTTCGAACCCTGGGATTCGAGCTGAAACCTGGGAATCATAGCTCTAAGCTTTTCTCTGGAGAATCCATTTTGAGCTTCATATAGGTTCTGGAGGCATTGAGACGTGTCCCTCAAGGACGATACATGCTCTGAGCTCATGGCAGCGAGAAAAATAATCTAGGCAAATACGGAGGTCAACGGAGCCCCCTATCCGAGCCCTCTAGCCTCTAGCGAGGGATGAGACGTCTAGGAGGAGTCGAGTTGTCCTATTCAGAGGGATTCCTGCTAATTATGTCTGGACCCGAGAAGCTCTCCCGTCTCCCACCCGAAAGCCGCGAGGTGACCGGCCTGCTTGGAGCTGACCGTTTTACGCATGCTTGCCGAGAACCCGGAAGACGGAGGAATGAGAAATTTCCGCGTTGTAAGCCATTGCACAAGGAGCTAATTTTTGTCTTGTTTCGAAACTGAAGAGGGAACTCCAGACGTTCCCTCACAAAAATACAACGAATATAGAAGCATCAGCTACCGATCCGCACCGGCAGCCAATGACCTAGACCCTAGACCTGGAACCTGAGGCTTCGCTTTCAATTATGGCGAGCGGCCTCCGACAGTCATGCAGGTCGGTAATTCTGTGACTCATATATTTTCATACCGACGGACGACTTCAAGCTGTTTCGGAAAACCCATTCGGGCCCCGGCGAGAAAGCGAGTAAAATGATTCTGTGTCGACTGTTGCATGCATGTACTCCGAACGACAACCATACTTCCCGCTGCCGTTGAATCGTCTGCGTTCGCTCCCGGGCGTACCGCTCTCATGGAACACCTGCGTTGCGAGCGTCGAGTCGACCGGAGAAACCGTTCCGCGAAGAGCGCCAGGCCTCGGGGTAGTCATAAAACGAAAAACAAAGCTACGGGGCTCACCGGGATTAGTGTGAAGGCGCAGTCTGTTGCCATAACTCGCGCAAAGCAACTTCTCTCTTTTTCGACAACGATCACCGCCGTCTCCGGTCTTTTTGCGTCCGTGGAAAAAGTGGAAACTTCGCAACCCGGATCGAATGGAGCGCATTGGCACCGGGCGTCGCTTCCGAAAACAGCTATTCCAGGCAGCGATTGACCGCTTCTCTTTCTCCTGATTTGTCCTCTCTGTGTCGGACAGGATGAGCTCGGTCCAGTGCAGGGCTCTCACTTACTCCCAGGTAATTCTCTGCCCATGCATGTAATACTGAGTGGGTGAGCGAGTGCCCGGGCCTCCATGCGAGAATTTTGTCTCGGGGAATCCAGAGCGAGCACTTGAAGGCGGAACAAGCAACTGAGCATAACGGGAGTGAATTATGCACTGACCCGATAAGATGACTATGAAAATTCGATCCCGTATGCGATGTCCGAGCCGGAGATCTTGGAAGGAGCGGAACGAACTTTGTTAGGTCAGCCGATGTCGGCGGGAACATCCATAAAAATTGTCTGACGCAGCCCGAGAATGGGAAGAATCTCGGCCAAGAAGCTCCCCGAATCGTCGTGCGAAGCCCGGTCCGTTGCGGAGAGCTAGCTACCGTGTTCTGCAGCTCCTCGTAGAGATGCTACCGTCCGGGGAGATGTTGCTCTCAAACGTTACGCGAAAGCTGTTAGATCGTGTTACAGCCTCCTTCACGGCAGGACACATTAGACATTTAATGAATGTATGTATATCCGACGGGCCGTGGACACGCACCAGCACACAGGGACTTCTAGTGCGGTGGGTGCTCCGAGCTATCAGAGACTTTCTCTCTCCCGTGCAACACTCGGATGTGGCGGAAGGAGAGCAATTCGTCAAACGGACGGCAAGACTGCAAGTAGAGCCAGCTATAAATTGTCCCGAGTCACTTTTTCATATTTGGTCGCTCATATTTCTCACGCTGTTTTTGTGTTCTCTGTTCTCGGTCACTTCCTCTAGGTCGGTTCCCGGGCTTTCTTCGGATTCTTTCCTTCCTCCGCCTCCGAGGGGAAATATCCTTCTTTCCGTTTGTTTACGTCCGTTCACAGTTTTTTACCACTTCCTGCAATCCACTCACGACCTACACGAGAGCGACAACGAGGCTGAGAGAGAAAACTTGTCCAGGAAGGAGCCAATCAATGAATGCTTTATCCCTCCCTGAGGGTCAAGAAACTCTGACGTGAGGATCTCGATCTGCGTCTCGGCTCCTTCAGCTTCCTGCAGCCTCCGTTGGGTTTTTGCTCCTCATTTTCCCGTCATCATGGAGAGGGGAACGTGGAAATCGTTGGTGGATTCGTCGAGTTCCAATAGCGATGGAGCTCCACGGTTTCCCTCGCGGGCGGACGACCGGAGTGGCGTGGAGGATTCGTCCCGATTTGCGGTGATTCAGTTTCCTCAGAAGGGAATAAAATGATGGCCCGAGCTCGGCGTCTACTGCTCCCGATTGTCGCCCGCGAGACCATAGTGTGGAAAGTCACCATCAGCAGCCTGCAATCCACAACTACTGCGAGCGATCTCGGCCTCATCCAAGCGTTGTGGACGTCATCGACAGTCCATCAAACACGCGTCCCATCGGAATTCCCGAAAGCGTGTACGCAACCGAACTGGAAACGCGTTCGCAGCCGCGGAGGATCTGGGGACCGAACTCTTGAATGCGCTGTCGTCGGCTCTCGGGAGTGGGAGCTCCCGAGTAAGTATGATTTTCTATTGGGATCTCTTTCGCGGAGTTGATGCATGTCCCGTTAGTAGCTTGGGGCCGAAAACTCGGGACAAGTTAGGGAGTGCGAAACGAACAACCGGCGTTGTTTCCCTCGAGGGTCGTACGTCTTTCGGAGACATCCACAGCACCGTCCGTCGCATCGACTGGACAGCGGCGGCAATGGCTGTGCTGGCAGTGCGTCTGTCGGTCGGTCGATCCGACCGTTCATCTGTTTGTCTTTCCTTCTGACTGTCTTTCCGTCTCCTCGTCCGTTCACTCTTGCCAGCCGTCCACGCTATAATGCTCCCGTGGCTGCCGCCGTCCGCCCGCTGCCGCTGCTGCCGCGCCGCTCTTGTCCGGGGCAGCTCTGAGCCGGATCAGGTAGCCTACTCGGGCATCGGCGCCACAGCAGAAAAAGAACGATAGGAACTGGCCCTCCGTCTACAAATAACTCATAGGTCTCTCGAGACAGAACCGAAATCACGCCATGTCTGCCGTCAAGGACCGTTCGACGTCCCATACGTGAGTAGTCTTTTGTTTGTTCCTCACTGAGTGGGTGCAGGCCGGTCGGCAAGCACAATACGCACTCAACTCTATTGCTTGCGGCCACAAGGAGCCGCAATCGAGTTTGAACACATTCCACAGATGAAGTGACCTCTCCACTACTCGATGCTTTCTCTCTTCGGTAGCCCGACTTCGCCGTCTTTTGGTACTAGTCGTTGGTAGTAGGGTCACTTTGCTTGAGCGGAGAGGAATCGAGCTCGAGGCTTACAAATGAAAAGGAAAGTTGACAGTGCTGCGTTTGTGCTTCAGAGAAATCGATTTAGGTGATAATCCAATCCGATTTCCTCTGTTTTGCTCTGAGGGAAATAAAAGAACTGTGAATGAGCACTCAAGGGGGCAGAAAAACGAAGAACATGGTTTTCGTCGCGAAGTATCTCGAGTCCGAATCATCGAGGTCTCTGACTAGGCTGAATTTCCGAATAATCGGAATGTTCAGCTTGGAACTAATGTGATTCCTACGAAACGGGCCCAAGAGGGATAACGGGATGGCTATCGGGGTTCCCGGATGTCAGCGGTCGTCGAGATCATCTACCCGGTCGTGTCGTGTCCGAACACGAGCAAGCGGTGTCGACTCCTCGCAATGTCGGCCATTCAGTGGATCGGACACGTGACAATCGTTATCGTCAGCTACTCATAATTCTGACGAGCCACAACAAAGAAGGGCATTCTGATGCCTTACCGCATACAGCCATCGAGCGAGGGACCAAGAGAATCGCCCTGCGGGGAAAAGATCGGACAACGAGATGATGGTGTCGCTTAGTGGAACTGTTTTAGGCAGGGGACCAGCAACCCGGGGAGGTGATCCATCAGAGCGATGGACAGCAAATACCTTGGAAAGGGGCTCTTCTATCTGTGGATCGTGCAACTCCTCGATGAGCTTAACGAACCCCCGGAAGCGCCGTCCGAGGAGACCTACGATTTCTGTCTGAATTCGCATCAAAATCTGATCTACATCCCGTAATCCGTGATAGGATATCTCTGGCGCCCGAACGGTGCGGAATGTCGGTCCAACTCGGTGTGGCGTCATGAAGCCACCCGTTCCGGGGAGTCTCGCTTTGTCCCTCGATTCGATGGTCGAAAGTTGTTTTCGCTCGGCTCGTCTAATCTCAATCGAATCTCGAACATTTTGCCGTAATGGAGGGGTGCAAGCACGGCGTAATTTGAATTATTGATTCCGATCATTAGGACGATTGATGCGCACGCGGCCGCCAAGGTTGAACCAGATTTCGAAGAGTCCGAGGGATTCAATTGCCCCAATGCGATCAGTCAGGATCTTCCGTGATCGGATTACGTGGTGGTAACCAGTCGCTAACGAGTTCTCTCGATTAAAACAATTTGTTCGCGAGCATGAAGGATCTATTTCTTGCCATGGAGCCACAGAGACGAAGGAATACAGCTCTATGCTGACTTAATGTTTTTTGCCTCTGCGAACTTGAGCAGTCCCCAATTAGGATTGACAGCGAGCTCCATCATCCAAGAGAATCGATGCAAAACTGACGCAAAGATGATCATTTGAATGCTTCGATTTGGATGCCAATGATTTCTTTGGTACCGATGCGGGTGATTCGTTCCGTGGGCCGCGTTGGTAGAGCGGAGCCTCGCACGATATAAAACCAATTAGCAGAGCCGTCGGACGGAGAATACGTTGAGAAAAAATTGAGTTTCACCATGAGAGGATGATTGGCACTGCGAGACGTGCGCTACTGCGGTCAGAAGCAAACGAGGGAACGCGAACGAGAAAAGCGCACCGAGGACGCATGAGATTAGTCAGTGAGCCACTGGGACTAATGACTGAGTGCTCTCAATTATCATCGGTGAAAGCGAGTTTGGGCAGGAAGGGATTCCATGAGGAGGGAGCCATCGACGGAGGAGGACAAAACGAGAGAACCTGCAATGGCAGCGGAAGAACGAGATTTATGGAGAGCCAGCCGCACCTGGCGATGCTCATGCTTCCGAATATCCTTGACATGTCCACGTCACGTCGATCCGAGTCTCCCTCCGAGAACGCGAATCTCCGTCGTCTCACCGAGGATTGATCCGACCGGCGAGAACAACGCAGCGAGCCGCAGTAGCGACAAGTTCCTCGTAATGAGTTCCATTCATTAAGATCAACTAATCTGATTTCATCCGACGCTTCACAGCAGTGGGACTCCGTTCAGGATTTCCTTTTTCGCTCCCCGTCGCGGGGTCGGGAAGTATTCATCGACCAAATTGTCTCAATTGCCTTTTGCCGAACGTCAACTTAAGGAAAACAACCAGTTAGCTGAGGACTGAAGGCTCATGCGATTCGGGCTGACTAATCTACTTTGAACATTGCCGAGGTCGTTGTCATTAAGGTTGTGTCCTCCTAGCCCCCGGAGTAGGCTCAAACTCTGCCGGGCTGCGTTCCTTTTCCAGTTTGCGCTAGCTAACTTGTGTCCGTGGGTGGGTGAATGGGCGGATGGGTGTAAGGGTACCGTAAGAGCGCTCCGCTGTTCACGAGCGCCCAAGGCTTGCTGCTATTTTGCATTGCTGATGTTTCCCGGCGGCTCGTTGTCTCTCTCTTGGGTTCCGTCGTCTTGCGTTGCTTCTCGTTGTGTTGTCCCGCCTCACTCCGGTCCGTGTTTGTCTGGGCTGTTGGAAGACAACATCGGCACGGACAGCATGTCGACGACAATCATCGAGGAAATTGTTTGCTCTTTCACGCGAAGAACCGCGTTATCTCGCTCACTCGGATCCGAATTTCTCTCCTTATCGCATGCGTGAATCCAATAAAATAAAAATCTGTGCGCATGCGTGAATGAATTTTTCCTTTTTTTTCCTCTGAAAACGTCTCGTCAAAAGATCTGTCTTGTCTCACTGAGCTCAAGGTCGTGGAATATTCCCCAAGAACCCAACGTCTTGAGCACCTGGTAGGACTCTGGGCGGGTTTCGAGACTCGAGCGAGTGGGTAGGATGCGACGGGGTACGGAGGGGGGAGTATTCGGAAATATCTCCCACGGATAAGCTCCTGATCGACTTACTTTTGAAGTAGCAGCGAGACAGCGACGCCCTTTGCTCGAGCCGGAAGCGGCACAGGAAACTGACTAGATGGCTTACGCCCGCCGCTATCGTTGCCGAAGGGGAGGGGGCTCGTCAGCGGGGTGGGCGGACGACCGGGCAGACAAGCAAGAAGTCAGATGGTGGGTCGGTCGGTCGGTCGGTCGAGTGGGTGTATGGGTAGGTTGGAGGACGGGCAGGAGAGAAGAGCCCAGGGGCAAAGGAGCATCTTTGTCAGCGTTTTCGCCTCGAAGATCTTCTTCAAAGGAGCATCGGAACGAACGCTGTATTGGATCAGTCGTTCGAGAACGCACGCTTTGCCTGTCTGTCCGTCCGATCATTCGCTCGCTCGCTTCAGGTGAACTGCACTCGTTCTTCTATATTTTTCCCTCGTGTCCTCCTCTCTTAACGCAGCCGTTGTTCCACGCGAGCACTGTTGCCCTTGTCACGCGGAGGGAAAGGAGATGACGAATGAGCGGGGAACTTCCAGATGGGTCGGCATTCCGGACATTCTGACGCAGATGGAAACACTGCTAAGTCTTTTTTCCGTCGCGTCATGAGCCCGAGACGAGAAAACCCTCCGCGAACGAGTCCGAGAAGCAATTCGGACGTTGAGGTTCGAGTTCCTGTCATCATCGGGAATTCGCTTACTTAGACGTGTTACGAGCGTTCGTTGAGAGCACTGTTTATACATACATTCCTCGGCATCCGATTCGCTAAGTAAACTTCACGAAGATGCGGGTCCCAGAGCTCGCGTGGCCCCGCCCTCTGGGGACTCGGCATCCGCTTCTTCAATTATAGAAACTGCGAGCTACTCGTGTCTCCGTACTTAAGCTCGTAGTTTTTGTACTTAACGAGATCGCCGGAGCACTTGCGACATCGACTACGCGAGCTGATCTATTATACGGCGCACTCCGGTAAAGAAAAAAAAAGAAACAGCCGAATCAGGATGATTAGACATTCTGTTCTCTATTTCAACGAAAATCGCAAGATATAGCGATCCATCACGTCTGAGGACTATCACGCCTAGACGCCGCGCCGTACTCCAACGGCCGGCGTGACGCGACGTCTATGATTCAGTCGCGGACGTGGAATACCGCGATGCGGAAGTTGACGTTGATTATTCTATTATCGGTTATCGATGATGATCCCCTCGGCTGCCATCTCTGATTCATGCTGTTCTGACTATCCGCAAAATATCAGAGCGACAACACCGGGGGAGAACAAAGAGGAAGGAGGGAAACAATTGATAAGAAACAAATCGTTGTCATTTCCGCCGTTGTATCCGGAGTCCGTCGCTTCTGTTGCTGCTGCCGCGGCCGGTCGGAGACTCTACTTCCGTGAGCTAAACCGACGATCAGAGAGAGAGAGAAAAGAAGACATCAAGCAGCTTACGATACAAGACGACAAGTGGCCACTGGAAGAGAACGGAAAAGGATAAAAAGACGAGAAATCCGGGAGGTGATACGACCGAAAGGCGAGACACCGAAAATAAGTGACAACAGTCGGATTGGAGCTTTTTCGAGGCAGTGGGTGGAGGGAGATTAGCGGCGAGGGTGGGAGGTTGAGCGAGCGACGTCATGTCGGATTTCGCCGCGGAACGCGCTCGTGTCTGTGTCCCGCTCCGAGACAGTGTCGGAGGGGATCGATCGCTCGATCGATCGCTCAATTATTCATTACGTTCTCTTGTTTTTCAAGAGCTCTTCGTGTGAAACTCTCTCACGGGGACTGCTCGACTCAGGAATTGTGGAGTTCCGAGTTTCATTCGACCCTGCCCTCATTTTTCAGAAATGTCTCCCGGATCCCCCGGCAGTGGACACGCTGATTGCAGAACAGTCATCGATTTCGGTCCATCCGTCCAGAATCTCGGCCTCATGACTTTGACCACAGACTGACGGAGGGCAGACCTTCTCTCCTTGAATGTTTACGTCGACCTTGCACTTGACGATTCTTCACCGTCATATACGCTAAGACCTCGATAATATCAGCTGATCAACGCCAACAGTACTGACAGTATTCGGAAAAATGCTCCGATTGAGGTTTCATGGGAATACAACGAAACCTTGAAATCATGAACCATCGTCGAAATCCATTTATTGATGTACATAGCGGGGAGGATTTTCCGGCAAGGCAATAGGATCAAGGTCGATATAGTCGGCGCATAACTGTATGGTATCTTCCCGCGGAAACTCTCCAGTCTGCTCCGGCTTTGGAGTAGGAGCGGGCTCCGGAGCTGAGTTTTTACAAATCCTGCGAATCATCGACCGGTCACTCATTATAATCGGGGACATTTTTGCTGGAGAAGGCCTGGAGGAACGCAGGAAGCTAACCCAATTCAGAGCCATGAATAATTCCCCGTCCATCAAAGAACTGTTACGCCGTGATGCGTCCCCGATCCACCTGGACCACTCGGCTGGCGGCCACGATCCGTAGGGTTTGAGAGATATCGCAAGCTTTCCCGGAATTCCTGTTCTCGAGTCAATGGGAAGCCTCTCGTCATCATCAAACATCTTCGCTCCCACAACGCTCGGTTCGCTCTGGCTGAAATTTCCCCGGACTAATCTGCCGGGGGATCAGCGAGGGATTCCCAAGGTTTTCACGCCGATGGGAATGTTGTCCTGACTATGAGCAGGAGGAAGGACCGTCGTATCTGCTGCGGCCGCAGATGCTCCCACAAAGCGGTCCATAGATTCCGCTTCACGACGAGGCGGGACTATTTTATCAAGGAGCCAAGTAAAACTTCGCGCTCCGGCGTCTCGCTTCATGTAGCGCTCGGATGATAATTCCCATCGGCATTCTTTCCCACCCGCTGCCTTTCCCGTGGTCACCGTGAGGTGAGGACGTCGTTCGGCTATTGAGGTTGTCGTCGCTCTGCCCGTCTGCTAACCGCGGCGCGGCGTGAGCTCGAGGGACTGGAGGAACGCCATTAGAAATCGGAGACTTCCTTCCAAATGGGCGCAACAGACACATAACGCCTCTTCCTTCGTCTCCTCGGTTCATTTTCTAGCGTATTGCTCCTCCCTGAGACAAATAATCCACGGACTTGCTCGCGGGGAACGTTGCGAGCGAGGCCTCCGTTGGCAGTACTGTTGCTCCCCGCAGGAACTGGCGACCGAAAGCCACAAGCGTCGGAACTGCAGGCCACAACTTCTGCGGACTAAGCCAAGCAGTCCCAAAGGGCCTCCCGAGCCATCTGTCCGCCTTCTCGGCGGATATATCCGCCGAGCGCACTTTGAGTCCTCCTGTTCTTGAGCAACATTTCTATCAGAGAGATTCGGCTTTCGAAACCTATCTTATTCTTTTGCGCGTTATGCCTCCCGCTTACCTCACTTGCAACCGATGCAAACCCTGCCTCGCGAGCTCTGCTAGTAATAGCTGCTATCGGCTTTCGACGCGCGCACGCTCCGGAGGCTACTTGGTTGTTCTGGTCCGTACCGCGGTGGAGCAGTTCCCCGCGCTTCCAGCGGGACGGGAGATCGCTGCGCGTATTTTGCGAAAAGCGGACGCCGGCAGAACGGAATGCTCTACGATCAGCCCGCCTGTGTGGCAACCTGCGACACAAGCGACCATTTTTCGCTTCGAATTCACAGGGGACGGAGGGGGTTCGAGCGAGATTTTTCCTGTGATAAACGGATCACCGGATCCATAATGAGGTCCTTGATGACGAGGAGTAGCTTTCTAGGGAGTCAATCTAATTTGAGGAATTGTCTTCTCGGCCTTGATGCACTAATTCGAGCGAGGAGCCGGATGCCCTGTTCAGAGTGAGAGGAAGTCGCCCGCGGAGCCGGTCCCATTATCAGTTGTTGGTCCCATCGTCCCAGCGAATGCATCCACGTGGAAACTGAAATCCTCATTTTTCACTGAATGTCGTCTGGGAACGATTCTCAAGATCTTTCGGCTCTGCTCATGGAAGAATACGATCCAGTCCGGTTTTGTGGCGCTCGTTGGCCTCCCTCGCCTCGGCATCCGTTCCGGTATGGCTAAGACGGAAGCAGAACTCACATAGGTCTGGATTAAGCCTCCTGTACGACGTTGAATGGACTCGCTTGTGCCGACTGGCTCCCGTTGCTCCCGAGATAAAACCAACAAATATCGTGATTTTTATCCTGGCTGCAAGTCAGCGATTTGTGTTCGGCGACCTCTCGGTTGCTGGGTAGCTCAGTCAGACGAAAAGAGCATCGCATAGCGGGTTCCGTCGGTCGCCACTGGGGTCAACAAGGAGCGAAAACGCCGAAGATAGCCGCTGGCCGTTTGTCTTGCCTCCTTTGTTTGTCGTATGTCTCCCCTTTCCGCGCTTTTCCTTGGTCGCCGCTGCTTCCTCTGTCGGTTAGCTGCCACTCTGTCGCTCATGCTGGAAAACGCTTGATTATACGCCGCGCATTGTCGGGGAAGACATGGTGAGGAGTGCGTGAGAGCAGAGTCTCCCAGATCGATGACGATGAACACCTGTTAGGGGCATAGGGGGAAGAGGACGCGAATCTGACTATTGGAGACGACGTCCTTGGTCGGGAGATTTATCCCTTCGAACGTTCTCGCTCCCAGGTTTTCCGGCAAACGCTTGGTCACAGACAGAAAAAAATGGCCTGAACAAATAGAAGAGTGAGAGACCCCAATCGGTAAAAGCATCACGTTACGCCCGTCACAAATGGTCGGCGACAATATCGACAAAAAAAGAAAGATTCATTTTTTCCCTCCGAGGAACTGTTCTTTCCGTCACCCCTCTCCCTCCCCCCTCCCCCTCCCCCAACGTATCCGTGATGGTCTGTTCTCGTCGTTCGCTCGCCGTTCTCTATCGCCGCCCGCTGCGGGGCTTGCGACATCATCTTAACGACAAATCTTCCCCCTAGGGGACAGTCGCACCCATCGAAAACAAATTGACGTTCACTGGACTTTGTCACGTATTAAAGTTGGACGAGATGGACTCCATTTTTCGCTTATGGACATCCGTACCCATCCCTCCTACATCTACATGGGCTTCCCGGTTCGACCGACCTATTCGCGTATGCATTTGAATGGCTTCCACATCCAAATTTCAGCGCTGTCTCGACCTATCGAGTATATGGTGGGACAGCACGGAAATAGCGTGTACACTGTGAGCTCCCGCCGAACAATTCTATTTTGACTACGATTGCGCCTCCGAGCGATCTTGCGAAATTCGGGCCAGCGGGTCTTTTTCCAATTGTTTCATTTAGAACGAACTTCGCGGCTTCCTCTCGTGAAATCGACTAGGAATCTCTGAGACAGAACGGCGCGAAGTGCCACGACTTTTCTTGCCCGTTCGGTGTACCGTGTCCGTCGAAATCGTGTCGCGATACCTCAATTATTATTGGTGCCTCGAATTTGAGCCGTAAACCTCTCCTGGGGGAAAATGCGAGCCAGATCGTCACCATCGATCTCTGTGGGCCGGAGCCTAAGCTCCGAATTCGGACGCGCTTGAGCGAAAGTCCCGCAAGCGTTCGCTCGGCGCAAGACGATCGCGAGTCTCGACGGCGGATTGTGCCGTATCTCAAGCCCGTAATTATTCCGGAACGGTCACAGCCGAAGACGCTCGGCACGGGAAGAATCCCACCCATCGACGTCCTGTTTCCTTCGGGAGCCCCGACATAAACAATCTTGAGATCGACAAGGCTCCGGACACGGTGAGGACCGACTCCACGACGGCGCCTATCCTTGCCATCGGTTCCCTAGACTGGAGCCGGCTAGGCTCCGCGTACGAATTCGTGCGCCCCTGATCTTTGCTTTTGTCCGATCCGGCCGCGAAGATTAGCGCGAAGTCATCAGTTGGGCGGGGAAAGCCTCCGTGGGAGGCTCCGGGACAAATTCAGCCAAGTGCTCTCGACCTGAGCCGGGAATCTGTTCTACCTTCGCGATGACGACTTGAGAGAGCATCTTGTTGGGGAAGGGGGTTGATCGACTGAGAGGGCTGTCCACTGTTTCGTTGAGCCTATGTCGTTAAGGGGATGCTCTTGATTCTCATCCTGGGGATGATTTTCGCTCGGCGTCCCACGAAATCAGCGAATGCGCTTTGAAGGAACGAGCCCCGACGCTGGTTCGATCTCACAATTTGTTCTTAATTCCCGAAACGATCGAACCGCATGGGCTCGACAGGGTGTTCGTCAAAGGACCGTGGAAGCTATCTCTGCTGGCGGACCCGTCCTACTCCTACTAGATACTTGCCGGGGCTCGACCCGAGGCCGAGCATGCGAGCCGGCGTGCTTACTTTCTGAAAATGATCGCGATGAATAAGTCATGCATATACTTGTTGGTTGTTCCATGGAGCTTCAACTGAGCGAGGCGGCATCCAGTTGCTCGCCGTACTGAGAGCTGGATCTTTGCATATTCATTCATGACCTATCCCCCTATCCTCAAGCACACTCTCCCGGAACCCCGTTGGCATTTTCGAGAACCGGCTTCCACATGCAAAGAGCCCTATGAATAGCGTTTTAGAGCCTCACCACGAGATCAGGGACAGCAAACAAACGTTTCCAATGTCTCTCTGAGCAATTCTCGAGAGGGCTTCCCATGATGTCTTTCTCCGCCTGAGGAATCATGCTTTTCCACAATGCTCCGAGCATCGTTTCGAAACAGAACCTTGTGATGAAGCCACGCGCCGCAAAGCTTCGTGATCGGGGATCCGACATGCTTTCCGATTGTGCCGGATGACGAAGATCAGATCCTCGAATGACCGTATGTTAATTATTATTATCCATGAATTGTGCGGAACGAGTCAGCAGCCGAATTTTCCCGTGGGCTTTCGGAGCGATCGACTGTCCCAGAAACCGGAAAACTCTCGAGCAATCGACATCTGGTAGTGGGCGCATATAGGAAATCCTAGATCGTTCCCATCGATAACCCGGAGGCGAGCGATTCAGATTTCTGCTCGGGATAAAGTGTGCTCGCAACGTAGGCCACTCGATTCTTGACTATTCAGGAGGAGGGCGTACATTCTCCAAGAAGACCGCCAAGAAGTTTCGACGCAGTCACTATATGGGCTGAAAATCGAGTTTGAGACGGATATGGAGCAGTATTTGGCGTCAGGTAGATGAGGAAGAGAGCTATGTGAGCCGTCGCCATGATCAACTACATCGTCAGGATCACCTCTACTGTGCTATGCTCGGAAGAGCGACCCGGTCGAGAATGCGATTTTCGAAGGGAACATGAGAGGGCCTCAATATTAGCAGGGGATATTCCTCATCGAGAGAGGGAGCTTCCAGCCGAATTTCATTTCGATATTCCCACTCTAACCCCTGAAAAAAATTAAACGCAGTCCGTACCGACCTCACCCGAGAGTTGTTCAAATTTTGGCGCGCCTCCTGGAACTCTAGGCTTAACCGCGCACTAATTTCCGTTACATTGCACAACCGAGCGCGTGTAGAAGTCCTACGTCGCATTCCTGACACGTCAGTGACAAAAATATTACTCATTAAAGGCTCGCGTGGTGGCCGAGTGATCAACGCTACCGATGCAACCTGCCATCTTCTTGGAGATCTCAGGTTCAACTCCCTCGAGGCCGGCCGTTATTCCCGTCGGATGCGGAGGTCTCCTACCAAGGAGTCTCATATTCAAGCTAGGTCAAGCCCGTAGAGTGAACATGAAAGCTCGTCGCTTCCAATTGTATTCGATCGTTGATGTAAAAAAGTTGACAGTCGACCTCTACTACGGCGTTTGTGTTGCGCGGTGTCTTGCTATGGCACCCCGAGCTCAACTTTCCTAGGAGAAGAGATCCGCATTAATTGCCTTGCACAGAGCGGGATTCAAATACCGAGAGATTGCTCAGGGCGGGTTCTTCGAAGAAAACAAGATCTAGAGCGTTCTTCACGAGAATAAAAATTTGCTGAATCATGAGTCATTTTTCTCGATATCGATCGGAGATATCGGCTAGCACATCGGCTGAAAACTCAGTCTGCTGATGGGGACTGCTCTTTTATGGAGACCTTGTGCCCATCTCCGGAGAAATCGCCTCCCCGTCCGGATCCCTTTTCCGAGATTAGCGTAGAGGAAGTGCGGCCGACAAAGAAGTTGGCTGCGGCAATGGACCACGTCGCTTTCGTCTTCATCTACCTGTCGCTCGATTGGGATTCATTTGGTCTAAAACTCTATTTTCAACTAAATTCGAGGGTGCGTTGAAACTTCTTGGCAGTACTGTAGGCCACTCGATTCTTGACTATTCAGGAGGAGGGCGTACATTCTCATCCGGGCCTGACGCCGGAAATCCCGCTCTTTGTCTCTTTTCCTCGATATTCTCCTACGGAGCGAAAGCTGCGGCCACGAGACCTGCCAGGCTCCCTCCCCCGAGCCAGCTGCCATTGCACGCCAGATCGCTACGGCACCGGCGGTCAAAATACTGGAGCCACCTTTGGCGAGTCTTCGGATCGAAAGTGACTGTATTATTCGCCGTCACAATACGACGTTCGGTGGCCTGCGTCGTTAAAAGCTCCTGGAGAATCGCCCACCGGTCCCAGTCCCAGCTCACTGGCCCATCGGATGCCCATCACTCACCACCAGCAATTCATGCAGCCGTCGCGTCGGATTTACAGGGTCGCGATTCCTGAGTTCGAGGTAATAATCAGGTCGTCTTGAAGGACATTCCATGCGAGAGACACCTCCAGAAAGCGCATATTTGAAGATCTCAGGGGAAAACTCACCAGAGGGAACCCGAGACCTGGGATCAGCGTGAGCGAATCTCATTCCCGAGCCAGAGAACGAGGTTCCTCGCGTGGTTTCGGGGCCGATGTCTCGAAGCATTCTATGATTGTCTTCAGGCCTTCAGCTCGAGTATGGAGCATCTCAGAACGTAGCGGAAGTGGGTCGCGCTGCTGAGAACGCGACGTCTCAGGGTACGGAGACAAGGCTTATCGGGGTTGCGCTTCGACGCCCGAGGTATTTCTTTATCTGAAACTTTTGCCTGTCCTTTCTGGGGCTGCGACCAGGGGCAAATAGAAAGACTACGGGACAACTCGCGCGGAGCCATTTTCCACGAGAGACACCAGACACTCAAATAGAGGTTTCCACAACATCTTTCCGTCGAACATCTTCCCTCGACTTCAATGAGATGAAGCCTCACGCCGGAGGCCGACGGCTATCCAGCACGCTCCGGTTCGGCTGTTCTGTTCGGCTCCTCTTCGGTGGCGGTCTTCGTTCGCTCCCCGTCGCTTGATCGCTCGGAGAGGTTAGTTTGTCGTTCTGGGCGGCCTATCGGGACAGCGTCGATGCCTTTCCCCTCTCTGAAATTCTGACAGGTCCTTTAGATGCATTTATCCAGCGAGACACCTTATTGGCTCTTTGTCTCGTCTCCAGCTGATACCAGCGGAGAGGCATTTTATCACGAAACATCTCACGTCCTTTGCTCGCAAATCGACAGACGCAAGAGTTGGCCTTGTGACAGCATTCTCGCGATTGATCTCGATTACTTATGTTCATGATTCAATGAATCCCTGACTCGCTCTCTGTCTGGAAAACTGTCTCCCGTTCGTATGGCTGGGGGCATAGACGTGAAAGTGTGACTTCTGCACGGACGGACGTGAATGCAGAAAAACAGTCGAGCGTAGAGGAGAAGCGGAGCCAGTGCTGAAGATGTGTGCTCGCCTTATTGCACGGTCTGATATCCAATCTGGCGATGTATTTATACCGAACGTGTGCCCTTCGAGCGGTCCTGACAGCGCGCTCGGCTTGAAGGGAGTGAGGCCATGCTTGACCCAGTCGGCAGCTCATAATACGAGCTAGCCACGGATGCAAAAGCAGGGAGCGGGGGCCAGGGCGAAATCCTATGAGGCTCGTGAAGATGCTGAACGTCGGCTTAGCAGAAGGGCCCTCACAAGGCAGGAGCAAGTCACGGTAGGGGGGAAGGGGGTTGCAGTTGAGGAGGTGCAGAAATATAGGTTGGCACCAAGACCTATAAACACTAAATAAACAAGCAAACGGGAGACCGTCTCTTGATTTGCTCCACTCTACGTGCTCCTATCCAGACTGACGTGACCGCCGGTCGCACTTCTCCTTGGATTTTTGGGCGCACGTCCCAAGAAATGCGATCCCTGTACCCTTCGTCATTCGCTCTCGCAGGCTGAAATTGAAATACGACTTCTCAAGCTGAATATGACTTTTTCCATCGATTGTGAGAATCAGTCTACCAATTGGTCCGATATTGGGGTACACTCAACAGATATTTTTTGGACTCATTTCCAAATACTCGGAGGCTGCCGGCAGTCACTAGACCTGGACTATTCCCGAATGGATCTCGTGAATCGAAAAACGCTCTTCTAACGGAGTTCGATGGTCGATCGAGAGCGAGATCGTGATCGAGCGAAAATCGCGGGAGCTCCGCGTTTTCGACTGTCGCCACCTGAAGCCCAAGGCAAGAGTTTGTGCTCCGTATGCTGCCATTCAAATTCGCTTAATCATTTATCATCGAGGAATCAGTCGCAGAAATCGGGCCGGGCTCATTTGATCTTAACTAACCGGCAGATCTTAAGCGTCCGATGTCGGAATCAGCCTCGCTCGTGCTCGGAGCCAATCCCTCGGATGTCGCAAAACACGAGATCACGGGGTCTGTCTTTTGCAAATCAAAATAGCCGAAGATTCTGCATTAATCCCCTCGAATCTGTGAAATCTTATCCAAGAAACTCGGCTCCGCAATCGTGCAATTTATTCCCGGCAATAAATTTCTCGGGGAGTTTCCCATTCCCCCGAGCTTAATATATTCATGAGATCACGGAGTCTACTCGCAAGTATCGACTCAATTTAACCCGTCAGGCTGACCGGTGACGGTGTCAACGGATCGATCGATCGGGCAATCGATCTATCTTGCTCTACGGCAGAGGCACACAGCTCCGGGGATCTCGGGGGTCAGTCTCTCGGCCCGAAATCGTGCGGCAGGCCGAAAGCATCTTCGAAGCCCGATTTTGGGGAGAAATCGTCCCTAAACTTATGAACTTTCATCGTCGGTTGACCAGCCTTGAGAAGATTCAGTTGTTTCCACGGTTCTCACGACCTGGTTTGAATGCGACACTCCCGGGTGGTCGGCTTCTCGTCGCGACCCCGACCTTGTAACCAACACCGAACAGGCGTCGCGGGGCGTGCGAAGAGCTGCCGAGGGCCGCACTCCGTGCCCCCCAGCCCTACAGGATCGGTATCGCCCCGGACTGCGATGCCCATGTTCATCGAATGGGCTCATGGCGAGGGCATACGCGTCGTTGGTGGGCTGGGTGCACTACAAGGTTCCTTCTCGATTTTCATCTCGCTCGGAGCCTAGCGGGCACTGTGGAGCCGTCGTGCACAAAAATTTCCTCTCCGATCGAGGTCGTCGCCGGACTGATATCGACCTCCAGGACGGAACCTAACGCCATAATAGACCCTTTCCTTCCACAGATTCCCGCATTCTGTTTCTTTGAGGGGGAGGCCGCGCCTGAGTGGGCTTCGCTCCAAAATATTCCTGGATCGTTAATGACCTAGGAGGGAAACAGGAAAGTTCCCGGTATAGCTTATGCAGATCAGCTTCTTTATTTGCTCGTGCATATCTGACTTGTTTATCGTACTCGAGCCTCTCTTTTGCTGCGCGGCAAGAAACCTCTTTCTTGAGAGGTGGTTCACTCGTAACAAGTTCCAACCGGCGATGACTTCATCGACATCGCCTTAAAGAGTCCTGATGACTCATAACTTATGTATGAACCAACGAACCAAGTGTGACACGGTGAGTCTCTTTTTGACGAGAAAATCAGACGGACAGAAAACTTAAGTTTATCACGGGACTCAGAATCGAGGGCGCACTTGTACGGAGCTTGTTTTTGGCCTTGCATAGAAGGGTTCCTGAGACCAAAAGGATGTCCGACAAACTGAACAGACCATGCGCCCAGAGGCGCGCACAGGGGGGGG
>NW_003805431.1:149270-303707 GCF_000255335.2 Galendromus occidentalis
AAATTCTCGGTTTCAATGCTAAAGCATGGACCCCGAGGAGGCGCGTCATCATTTTTGGTCGCCCCCCCCCCAAAACTCCAGTTGCCCCCCCAAAAAAATCCTGTGCGCGCCCCTGCCTGCGCCCTCCCATGACGCTTCTCTCTCCTGAGCCTCCGAATGAAACCAGATTCCTGAAATGGTAATCGAATAATGTATGGCGATTAATTGTAGCTGTCTTCACCAGGAACCAGATTTTTTGCCGGGACTACTTTTTGAGTCTCGATCCGATCGGTTCCCTCCGATTTCCGCTCACAACAGTGTCGGTGTCTAGTCCGGCTCTATCGTCGCGTCCACTCTCTCCCTCCCCTTTTTCTCTTCCAACTCAAAATCTCTCTCACTCATTGTCAGAGTCGTTTCCCCCGGTCAGACTCCCGCCTGCCCCCTCGTTTTGCCCTTGTCTGTGTGCCTTTGATAGCTCGCGGGGACCAAGTTTGACTACCGCCTCCGCCATCGTTCTCCAACCTTCCCGCGGTTGTCGTTAACGTCATGGCCGTCGACGTCGCTCCACCGCCGTTGTCTCCGCTATGGAACGGCCTTTACATCCAATGCAATTAGCTAACTAAGGCTGCTTCGAGTCTCCTCAGTGTCATCATCACACGGCATCGTAATAAGATGAGTGAGTTATCGCTGCCTTCTCTCTGTAGCTCCCTCGGTCAATCCTCGCACAGACGGCCGGCGGCCTGGCTGGTTGACTGGTCGTCGAGGTGCGATCGCTCTCAGAACAATAAACTTAATGAAGCGCACTGCGAGAAAGCTTGCGAACTTCGGTCGTTCCCGATGAGGAGCGTACCGCTACTCCGCATTGCATGTGGGAGATACGGCGCCTGTACTCAGATCGTCGAGGTAATGCGTGAAGCATATTTCATTCGAAAGAAAGAAATCACGGCGTCGTCCTCATCTCGTCCCTGGGAAGCTCATACGTCATGGGATTCGTGAAACGATTCTCGGATAGGCGGTGCTGATAACGCTTGATTCGCAGAAAGTTCAGAATCACAATTCGAGCCCTCGCAAGCAGAGGTACGGCGAGACTGAGGCGAACAGCTATTGCATTCCGCTAGACTTGACGTGAAAAATCCGACTTCATACCTTCCGGATCGCGCACAGTTCACTTCCTCTTCGAGTCGAGAGTACACCGAAAGGACTCTCGGACTTCGATCGAGGGAGGTTCCGCGAACGCTCAGGGTTCCTTGTTTTGTTGGTTGCATCTGTTTTCGTGCACCATTACCGATGAACATTATTCTCTTTTTCCCCGGGAACGAAAACGTTCCGGGTCGCGAACGAGAGGCCTTGGGAGGAAGAGCGCACAGCGAGAGAATTAGTTTCTCCCGACGAGCTACCGATAGTGGTCGCGCAGAGGGAAAGTTTCGCTTCAGACGAGAATGAGGCTGTCGCCATCAGGGATGGAGAGCGAGATGACCTTGACAGTGTTGACGCCTTGTATTCTGACTTTTTTCCTACCATCCTTTGAAGTTGTATCCCTTCTTGACAACGGAGTCTCTCGCGGCTGCTGCTACCGGGGCTGCTTTCGATCCTGATTTCCTTTTCATCATCATCAATCCATCAAACAATTCATTCATCCATCTAACAAGCCGCTTCTGGATGGCCATTACTCGACGAGACAACCGTCGCTATCAGTGCCGAAGCAAACGACCTTTTGAGACGAAGCTATGCTGGGACGCCTTGCTTGCTCGCGATTTTGCTTGCCTCATTCTGTGGTGGAAGTTAAACACTCCACCCCGGTTCCTTGTATCAGTACCGCCGCGCTTTCTCACTCACTCAGCCCTCCAGTCACCGTCCACTCGACCGAGGAGGCAGCAGAACCGGCGGACCGCCAGGCATTTGGGGGTCCAGACCCGGCGATTTGCTATTCCGCCCGCCACCATTAATGAGGCTTGGGTCTGTTTTCTCTGATGTGAACAATAAGACAAGAATTTTCCGCATAAAAAAATGCATGCATGCTGAAACTAGTTACGGTGCTGTCTCCCCATGAGGACTTTTCCCGGAATGAAACGCGAAATGGATTAAGACGCCAGGACCGAGTCATCTGATACGAGATATGACTCTTAGTATCCTACAAATATCCTCGCCTCCCACCCGATGAATGCTGTGAGAGTTGCGAAATAACCGAGGGAAGCGCCTCAAGTGGGTGCTGCCGTCCGCACATCAGATGAGCTCGCGAAGCCCGCTCTCGCCCGAGATGCATAAGCCCAGCCTGATAGACGACCACACAAACCAGTCTTATTGGGGTCGACGAGCTGTGAACACATACGACAGACGGAGTTCGGACAAAAATTTGAAGAATCTGCGAAGCCGTTTCCTCCGAATGTTGCAACTTTCGATTGAGGCCTCTACACGTCGTGGAAAGTGAGCGGGGACCGTGAGACCCTTGTTCAAGGTCGTCCGCAGGAGGCCAGCGAAGGTAGGGGCTGGGCGAGAGGAATCGATAGAAGTTTGTAAACATAATGAAATCGCCTCGTCAGGCGAAGGCATACGTAGGTGTCGAGCGCGATGGGGAAAGTTCCGAACTCCTCGGAGAGCTGAAGCGAGCTCCCAACAACCGGCAGCGAGGGGAGCACGGAGCGGAGGTGTTGAGTGGTTACTTACGACGACAATGAACGATAGGTGAAGAAGAATCTGATGGGTTTCGGGTTCACCCAACCCAAGACGATGGGATCGAACAAGCGGGTGAATTTAGTGGGCCAAACTCAAAGTGTTCGCGAGCCACTGCGTTCGAACAATGCAGCTGTCGCAGCCGCCGTCGGAGCAGCTGCCGTCGGTGGGACCAGTGGCCGCTGAGCAGGAGCTTCGGCGAGCATCACCAAAGACACGAGGGTCTTCATTCACTTAATTGAAGGAACGAACGAATGAACGAGCGCACCGGAGCAAGCTACACCGCCAAGGAACGTCACCGCCAACCACGTCGAGCTCATAGACACACAGTTACTTCGAGAAGAGGGAAAAGAAGAGAAGTACCCGCAGACAACACACCTCCGCCTCGCACCTACTCACTCAGTCGAAGCCCCTCCGCTATCAGGTCTGAAAAGATTTCCTCTATTCACGACCCACAAGCCAGCTGCACTTGCGGCCGCGGGGTCGACGACGACCACGAAACAAGGCATAAACGGTGGAAGGAGACGAAACGAGGATAGGCTGAAAATGTCTTCCAATGAAACTTCACCCCACTTCCCCCGAAATCGAGTCCAACCCTTCCGAGGCTCTGGCAAGACGAGGTAGTCTCGCCAGTTGTTGTGACCCAATCCTCTTCCGCTCGAACGGCTGCAGGCTTCATCATATGTGATAGATATCGGGAACCGCAAGACTGCTGATTAGATTTTGTGCCAACATCAAACGACTCTTCAAAATTCCGAATTCGCAGAGAGATTTATTTAAAGACGACTATTCTTTACATCCCTGTGGTATACCATTGATTGCGCCTTCCCCGTAGCGTCGCACTTTCAAGCTCCCTTCAAAAACCGGGAGTTGAGCTATGCAGAAGAAATCGGATCCTCGACTCCTCGCGTATGCTAGGATTCTCTGTCAGAATGGGTCTCTCAGAGTGGGTCCTGCTTCACGGACGAATTCATAGAAACTCAGTGAGAATGCGCCTTTTGACCCGATGAGCCCGGCGATGGAGAGGAGGGGAGCGTGAGGAATACTCGGACGGAACTTCTCGGAATCGTCTCCACAGTTTCACTCCGGAATAAATCTCTCATCCAACCCTCATCACTAAGACGATCCTACTTCAAACTTCATCGAGGGCTTCGTCAACTCAGAATGGATCCATGACCGGGCCCTCCCTCTCTTGGTAAACTACTTAATCCTAATCAGGACTTCCGGTCATTCGCCGTAAATCAAATCCCTGTCAGTATTTTATTGCACGGCGTAAGGGACGGAAGAACGCGGTAAGTTTTTGCGTTCGTGCTTCCGAACAAGACAAAATCTCGTCCGTCTTCCGCTCGTCACGCGGCGGACGTCACCGTTGACGACGCGCACGGCATGTGGAATGATGAATGGCCGGCTCTATGATCATGGTGAACCTCAGACATGCTTCAGGGATGGGTCACCGTTCCGAGGACCGCGCACGGTGCGGCTCTGATGCTTGTGACGTTATCCGTGGGTCTGGCGCATGCATATTGCGTCTGTCGCTCTGTCCAGGCCACCGTGCCTTCCTGCGCCAGCCACTCACTCGGTCGGTCGGTCAGTCAGTACGTCCGTGCGTCCGCCCGTCCGCCTGTCCGTCCGGGATCGTCCCGGGCAGCGCCCGACCAGCTGAAAATGCGAGCGACCAAGCAAATCGACGAAGGGGAGGGCGTACTAGTCGAGTGAAAGGCACGAGTCGAGCACTTCTCTTATTATTGCTCGCTACATGAATCTTATTCGCTGAGTCTCATGCAGCCTGTATGCAGAACCGAACGCTCAACTAGATACGACGCATGCGAGTCCTGTGCGGTCCGCTTGCGAGCTTCGTGGATTTCGATCGGCGCCGCGCCGCTATCTGATTGCTATGCAACAGGCCTCGACAGCGTAGGTGTGCAGCTGCATTAATCCACTAATTGTATCTGATTGCTCTATGGCGGACACACAGACACACATCGAGATTGAAGTGATGGCGGTCAGTGATATTTGTAACCGCTAGACCGATGAATGCACTGCTTCACCGGCTGATAGATGGAGGGCTCCATCGCCAGCTAATTTCGATGATTACGATCGGCTCAATTAAACGAGAGCTCCGAAGCCACCCCTGAGGGAACCACCGCAGCGGATAATTGTTCCTCGATGCGCTGCCAAGTGGAGTTCCGAAGGAGCACCCTCGGGTCACACTCTTCTTGACTTTTTCTGGATCTATGGTACTCGATTCGTCCTTCCGGTCTGCCGAGTGAGTGAGAGGATCGCGGCGCATCGAATAGGCGAATGCTCGATTTGCGCCCGGTAAATAAGATGAGGGAAGTAAACGATCCTGATTCTCCCCGGCCCCTCGGGATCGAGAAAATTCCACTTAGATGACCAAACGATATTCCTGAATGTGTTTTCCGGGACATGCCTTACTGTCGCCTCCCGGTGGATCAGCGCTACGCGATTGATTTTCCTGCTTGATTTCAACTCCCCAGTCGCCACGTACCTCGAGAAAGAACCCTCCGAAGGAGGCGTCCCGTTTTCCTTGTGAAATGGCGAGAGGACGTGGAAGAGCTGTGCCGTAGCTAGAGGAATCTCTTCGATCCTAGAAAACCGGTAGAATAGATTCATGACCGAAACAGTAGCCCAGCCCGGAACCAAAAGCGACGGATCGCTTCCCTCCACCCTCGTGTGGTCGAGAGGGTGGGTCTATCCATGTAAAATGCTCACCACGAGCCTTGTTGCAAGAAACATTGACTGATGCCGTGCAAGCTGTTGGCACAACTAAAATCGTAAAGCAGCAACGGGAGGCAAGGACGGCTGTTGGCTCCGAGGAATAGACATCAAGCGAGCGAAAGGATATCAGGGCTGAAGAGACGATGCCATCATCGATTCGGTGCAAAGCAGCAGAAAAAGACCAACAACACAGTCGAGTCACGATATATTTCGTGTGCTTATCAGAGTCTTTTTCCTTAGTCTGTTTTCCTTTCTATACGAGGGGGTTCCTTCCGTTGTGCCCTGTGTGCCGATACCGTTTGTTTCTCTGCTCTGACCGAAGCTCCGGCGCGGAGGTTAGATATTGACGTCAACTGCGGTTCAGCCCTTTTCTCATCGTTGCGGCCTCCGGAGAAATCTTAGACTGAGAGTCGGTCGTTCTTTGTGGGTGACGAATTGTCGCGAATATTCATTCGGAATGGATGCGGAAATCCGGGGAAACTCGTTGATTCGACGAGCTCATGTTGACCGACTAGAAAGCATCGGGCAGCACCAAGTGAGAGTCGTTCGAAATCGAAAGTAATTGCCCGAGATATCCTATAGGGGAATTCCGAGCCTATCGAATAGTTCACGGAACTCCGATAACATCGGGGGGTCATATATTAATGAAAAGCCAATGACAACCACAGAGCTTGGGAATAACGAGCTCGGGAAAGTCGGAGCGTTGCGGAGAATCGGAAAAAAATCAACGGCAACAAGAGAATGTCAGTTAGGAAGCGAGCGTTCTGCCTCTCATGAGCGACACTCCCCCCAAGTACGATCGGAAATCGAAATATACCTCGGCAGTCAGACACACAGGCACGCACGCGAGCGCGCAACAAACTGACAAATAAACGATTGCACCATGTTCCTGATTGCGATAATCATTCAGTGCGTTGGAAAAACGCTCAATCATTTTGATCGCCGCGCCGTTCCTGTCCGTGGCTGAGTTCTGAGGAAGCGGGCCAGAGCAGATTCGAAACGAGAATGAGTCTGCTCAATGGTGGAATTTCCCGTGGAAGCTGCTTCCTCGTGGCCTCGTCGATTGCGAAATAAAATTCGGCCATTTGGGGGAGACTCGGATCCTTGTGTGGGAAATCACACCTGGTACCATCAAGCTATATCTCAACGCTCGAGCAGATATTGTCCACTTCCAGGAGAGATTCGAAGCGGAGAAATACAACTCGCATCGCTCGGCTCCAAGACATCAATCGCACTCTTTCAGATTCTGCAAGAAGCGCAGCCAAGCGCATCATTTCAATAATAGACCCTCCGCCTCATTAGCATTGATCCCCCGTGTATACATATTCCGGGTCGCAATCGATCTGTTTCGGTGTGCGCTATCACGTAAGCAAGGAACAATCGTCGATACGATAGCTTCCCGCTCGATTTTACTCGAGACTGTCTGGGTGCTTGGAACCATCTAATTACGAGTCTCCTCACAGGCCGGACCAAGGCAGATGACTTTTTTCAGAGCTGCTGGCGAAGGATTCCGTGGCGTACGGTGACCTTCACCCTCATCGGTGAACACGCATGCGAGATCTCCGCGGTATCGATATGATATACGCCTGTTACGTTCCGTGTGAGGAATGGCTCCGATTGTTTCCCGCAGAGACGTTTCCTTAGTTGTGCTCGAGTGTTCTCATCGAGCCAATCTTCATATTGTGAGCATCTCCGGGAGCCTAACGCCACTCAATTATTCCAGCATCCATCTTCTATCGACTGTCCATTTGTTATCATCTGTGTTCCCTCTGATACTTACTCTCGGTTCGATTATCCAGTTTGATCTAATAGTTTCTCGACAGCGTCAGGGGCATCGCGAGACCTATCCAGCCATAATACGCCTCGGAATTGCGAAAACTCGAATTGCTCTACGAATATCTGACTTCTCATAGTACTGGGACTTGACCATATTATTCCAGCGAACGGGAATGAAAGGCAGCTGTGAAGCGTCTCGCTCAAAAAGGCACGAGGGAAATTTAACGAGTTTTCCACCATGCCCACGCTACCGACGCTACCTTTCAGTGAAATCCGGGAAAGAGCGCTGATCAGTCGATCACTCTCCATGTTGATGGGGGTAGATTCTCGAAGACAAACTTGTAATGCCTGAATGAATAATTAACTCCCCACCTCGCGATGAGGGCCGGTCTTGGTCTCGACCCTCCAGAGGGAGGCAGGTCAGCAGCGAGGCAAACATTAGATTCGAGGCTGCAAAGTAAGGCGATGCACAGTTCCTTTGATGGAAGAGTGAATAATAAGCAATGATGCCCTTTCGTTTGAATGAAACTCCATCCGAGACTCTAATGTCATGGAACGGATGCTCCGGCGATATATCTAATCCGAAATTCTGAGGGAACAGTTTTCGGATGGGAATAGGTCCCGTCGTCATGACGCAATCCATGTTTCCATGAGATTTTAGAGGGAATACGACGCTTGTTTCAAGTTGTGCGGCCTTTTGTCTTTCGGAGAGAAAGAAGTCCTGCGTCATCGCCACGGAGACGATTCCGTAAAGACTCTCGGCTGTCTCCAAACGTGAATCCTAAGAGAGTTCACATTGTGCGAGCACATGATGCGAGGGAAATATCAATACTGTTCGACGTGATTCTCGACAACCTGGATTCTGCCACGGACGACGACCAAGGGGAGGCGGACCGAAAGATTCCCGGGAATGTGAACGTACTGATGAGTATTTCGGGGCTCGCGATGGGTTTCATCGATCGAGAAAGTCATTCCAGGCACGAAAACGTCGACATGGTGACTGAGCATTGCAATGAAGCCTCTCATCCCGCAACAGTCACGCTCGCTACTGCACGGATATATCGATCGAGAAACCATGTGAGCTTCTAACACAGCCTGATTCCAAAGCACTCTGCTGTTTCGAAACGAACGATAAGAAACGTTTTCAGCTCTCTGCATGCGGCTATAAACTTATGAATGCGTCGCTCCTTCATTGGATCGATAGAGAAATCGCGAATCCCTAGCAAGCGAGCCCAGAGGCGATCGATTGGAAGGAAACGGCCGTCATAGAAGTGTTCTAGATCGAGCAGAGAGGGGGCAGCGAGATAGGGACGCAGCCGACTGTTTCCCCCTCGATTTAAAATTCGCGCGACAAGAACACATTTATGAATTCTCGGGCGAGCATCGATCCGATCGTAATCGGTGATGCCCCAGAAAGTCTCTGCTATCGGGATGAGGAACGAACCTTCGCGAGAGCTCTGTTCCGCTCGATCTGCCAAATTCATCAAACAATCATCAGAGCCCATCCGGGGCGCTGTCTCTCGTCGAGGATGACCCTCTTCAAGCCCCGGGATTCCTCGGATTTCCCCGGGTTGAGATCGCGGTATCTCCTTCCATTTTTCCGCGACTTTTCTTCCCCCTTTTCCATACTCCTCAAGCCCCGCCGTCAAAATGATGGAGGAGATTTGGAACCTTCATCTCGGCTGATTGACAAAACTGATTCTGCACGTTCCTCGGGGAACGAGCTGCTGCCATTGTCGCTGCCCCTGGGAGGGGGCTGGCTGGCGAACGAGTGACGAACGGAGTGTGAGGGAGCCAGCAGGAAAAAACAGAGAATTGAAAAACGAGAGACCGACTCGGAAACCTCTCTTGAGAATTTTTGACCGGAAGTTGTTTCCTGCGATAGGGCTCCAGGCGGGAAGTCATCTGGGATGAGACAACAGACATTGACCGAGAAGCGGGAAAGACAGATCAGAGCGGAAAGAGAATCCGCCCGGAGTCGGCAAGGAGAGAGCTCGAGGTAGAGGGTGGAGGGGGCAGGGAGGAAAGGGCGAGAGAATGAGCAAATTCTACGTTATTTCAATTTGGAGCCTCGTCCGCATGACGTTGTCCTCGCAAAGCGATCACACGATGTCTCGTCGCTCCGACCTCCTCTTGTTGAGGAACAAGGTGGAGACGTCTCACGTCATAAAACAATCATCACCCACTTCGTTCAATCGTTCGGTTGGTCAATCCTTCGCAGACTGGAGTCACCTTCGACGGAGCAGAGGATGTCGATCTTGACAATCCCAATGGAGTCGGGCAATCTGCAAAATGGACAGGAAAACCGGAATCTCTTCCAAAATGGTCCAAGCACTCCCTTCTCATCTCTCTCAGTCAGCGGAGGTCGTTTGAGAGCAGGCTGAAGGCCACAGAGAGAAGTTCGCGGGATGAAAGATTCATGCAAGAAAAAATTCAAAACGTCTGTCGAAGTCTGAGTTCTCCGAGGCATCGTTCGAGAGTGTACAGGAGTCGATGCTCCCTGAGAGTGGACTCGCTCACCCCATAGACCCGACTGCGACGCAGTTGCAGCGCATAATCAAAATGATACCGGTAGCGGGCCTCGAATTATTTAGCGGGCAGTATGAATGACTGTGCATGCCTTGTATTTGGGAAGAAGGATATAACCACGTTGAAGCAGAGACGCTTCCATCATGAGACCGCAGCAAGTGGTGAAGGGAGAGCAAGTTCAGGATGCATGACACGACACGCTCTGTTGCGACGGTGCGTAGGTGTTCCTGCGCTGACTGAGTCGAAGCGTTTTTGCTCTCACCAAAGGGGCCGACATCCAATCCAAACTCAAATCAAGAACGATTGGTACCCTTTGCGTGGGATCAGCGGGACCGCATAAGTTACTCCCGCTTAGTGCCCCAGCGGAAGTTCCAAGGGAGCGTCAGAATGGAGGAGGGACGTGGGTCCCTTGGAAATGAATAGCGAGAGCGACCGGAACCTCAAGAACATGGGTAATTTCATTCCGTCGATTCGTGTTGACGCTCCCCGATTCGACTCGGAGAACCTCGGGCGCGAATCGAAGCCAGAAACCGTGCCTCTGCGTCGCTGTTTCAGGGAGGTCACTTTGGACATGAGAGGCTCCCTCAAATGTTAAAAATTGAGACTGAAGTCGGACTTCCGGCTTTCGTCCGATGAGAATGCTCCTGGCCCTCTAGAACGGGGGCGGTTTCCGGATTCGGGGCAGCAAGCTCCTAATCGAGACGATGCGATGGTAGGGTAATACAAGAGACACGACTTCATACAAAGGTGCATCAGATGGGGCGGCCGTTCGGCCCTAGTCGGTTGTCCAAGTGCCGATCCGGGCGGAAGCGCCATGGGTCTCTCACCGGTGCACCCCATTTGGGCGCAGCCGTTAGGGCGCGACCGTTTGGGCGCGGCTGTTTGGGCGCGGGCCATTTGGGCGCGAGCCGTTTGGGCGCGAGCCGTTTGGGCGCGAGCCGTTTGGGCGCGAGCCGTTTGGGCGCGAGCCGTTTGACTGAACTTACTGCGCTCCGGTTCTGGATTGTGACGTCTAGCATCTATCTAGCACCTATCTAGCATACGGAGCGCCCCATTTGGGCGCGACTGTTTGGGCGCGACCGTTCAGGCGCGGCTGTTTGGGTGCGACCCATTTGGTACGTCTCCGCCGATGAGCGAATTCTCAAAATTGTGAGAGAATTCGGTCAGAGGACCACGGTGGACTACTTGCGTGGGCTGGCACGGAATTTCTAGGATGCAGGCATCGAACAGCGGACCGCAGACTGCCCCTGAATCGTCGGAGTCAGAGTAACGTGACACGTCTGGGCCTCGCGCGTCCAAACGTCAATACGTATAGATAAGCCTTAAGACTCGCTCATCCCGAATAGTATGGTATAAGCGGAGAATTCAAAGACCTAGGTTAAAGAATAGGTTGCACCTCCGATGCCGTCCGTGTTCGTATGGAGCGCATTTTTTTTCATCGCCAAGAGCATGATAATCTTCATACGCAGATGGATCCACTCAGAACTCATGATTCGCTCTCGGAAGCCTACGGGGAAGTATTTTCGGCGTTTCCGTCTAGTCGTAATCCAGATTGTCGTTCCACTGGAACCGAGCGATTGGGACGAGAATTGGTGATAAAGCGTAAGCCGTTCACCGGACAACCAAGACTTCCGCGAGCAAACAATTCTGCGCCCAAGTGGCTCGCGCCCAAACGGCTCTGCGCCCAAATGGCTCAGCGCCCAAATGGCTCTGCGCCCAAATGGCTCGCGCCTAAACGGCTCTGCGCCCGAATGGGTCGCGCCCAAACAGCCGCGCCTAAACGGTCGCGCCCAAATGGGGCGCTCCGGTCTCTCACCGCCAAAGTACGAGGACGATCGAGCGAAGCCTGAGCCGATCGGTTCATCGCACCAAATTCCACGGGCGATGGAACCCGTTGTGGAAAATGAGACCGGAGGCGAATCGGTGCTCTTCGGAATGTGCTCTCCATACATGTCTTCTCTGACGTTCATAGGGAAGCAAGATCCTCGAACTGTGATCCAGAACGTGATGCCGGACAAGCCTTGTCTTCCAATGCATCCGTACAACCTATTCAAGTCAGGCTCCTGCCGGCTCGTCACACTCACCCATGTCAACAGCTCTATAGCTTCCCCGCCCTCTTATAGGGATTGAAATGCGTGGCTGCTACGGAAAAGCGCACCTGCTCCGTCGTTGGATCTAGCTGAGAGGGTTCAGGGGGCATGGAAGAGACTCGTTCGTGATCACACCTCAAGATTACAAGAAGGAACGATGAACTGGAAACGAGAAAGCGAATCCTTATCAAGCTGAATTTCGGATTATATGGAGCTCGAGACGACAAGCTTCCGTCGAGCGAGCTGTGCCGCCCTGCGTACAATAATTGCCAGGTCTGTCACGTTCCTGGTATTTGTGTGTGAGCGGGTAGGGAGGGATTGTTCCGTGAGGCAAAGTGGTGGGCAGTCTACTACTCCGAGGAGGGGGGGGGGCGAGGGTTGGACTGGGATCTGAAGGTTAACGCCAAGATCTCCACGTCCGAATCGTATTAATAACCGGCACAATATATCACGATCATCAGTCGGTGGCAGCGCTGAAGCAAGCAGACTAACCGGTGGGCAGGTCGCTCGTCCGTTCGGTCGGTCGGTGGACCGATCGGTCTTACGGTTGGCGTCATCGTCGCTGTGGAAGCCTGTGGTCCGAGTGAGGCGCCTCGCCTGATTGGAAACACAATACCTCTAATTTCGCTCACTCTCGCCCTTGCCGACTGTTGGATTTTTCGTCCGAATCCACGTTCCTTTGTCGTCGCGGATAATATCGGTCATCTAAGCGTGGGTCGACTCGTAGCTCGCGAGCGATCGCTTTCCACGGGAATTTCTGTCTCTGTGGGACGAAGTAAATCCGGAGCACGGAAAAAACACAATTCTAAAAGTACACATGAACATATAAAGGCATATTCAATAATACAAACATGCCAACATTTGGACATGTAGACACGCACACGCATATATCCAGATGTCATAAGTTTTGACGGAAAAATACACAGGTGCATTCATCGTTCGATTTCCGTGTGAACTTGCGTGAGTTCATCCCCCCTGAAACTGGGCGAGACGAGCCCAGCTCGATTATTATTATCGGTTGAAATCTGAGAGTACTCTGATAAGGCGGACTTCCAGCTGATGCGTTGTTCAAAGCAACCGAGAGCTCCGCAACTTCGAGCAAAAGTCTACTAAACTAGAATTACGTGCGCTGTAGCTTGACACCCTTCAGGGCCATAACTTGCTCTCCCCTCGTTTCGTTCGCGGCCTGCTGTACTTTCGAACGAAGCTAGTTTCGCATGTTTGCTCCTATGGCCGCTTCTACGTACGACCGACCGTTCATTCGCTCGAAAAGCTGTTAGAAGCCGGAGCTCTGCTTTAGTGGGGAGCTGACAGGTTCTTTCGCTTCGGTGTACCTACAGACAGGATGCGTTCATTCCGTCTGGAACACTCGCTATCCTGCGTAGATTCCCTGATGACATTGCCAAGAGGTGAAGGAGCGATCGCCAATCAAGTTCTCCTTCGAATACGAGTCGGAGGTTCGGGAGGAGAAATCGAGAGCGGTTCCCCCTCGCTCCAATGGTTTTACAGTCAGAAATTGTGGCGCTCATATGGGCGTAAACAGAAGATCGCCGCAGCGCCCGATCGAATGAGTATGCCGTTGCGGTCGTCAGAGAAGTCTCGTCTGTCTCGAGCGGTCTTTAAAAGAGGTGTGCTGATAACGCGGTCGATAACGGGGAAACGAGTGGAATAGATTCCTCGGAAGGATGTTGTGAGGCGACTTATTCGAATCCAAGCTGCTTTGACCCTTCAGCCGCTGCAAAAGAACACGGGCGGGCATATTCATGCTGCCTGTCCGGTGAGCACACGTCACAGGAAAATAGCAGATCCTGAGGAGCGTTCTGTTTGTTCGGTGGGCGGACAAGACAATAATAGATGTTGGCTAACGGGGGAGAATAAGGAGATGGGTGTAGAGCACAGATTGCACGACGACGACGGGGAAGGCGAGACAACCTGCAACAACGAGACGAGCCAAGCAGCGTCTCTGCCTGCATGAAAAAACGCGTGGTTCCTCCGTCTCCGAATACCCCACGTCTTGATCGAGGGTTCTGCTGTGGAAATCGAACGAGGAAACTATGACTTCCATACCTCACGGGGGAAGGCTTCAGAGGCTCCAAAGCGAGACGTGAGATGGCTCCCGGGGATTGACTACACAATATCCTCGAGCGATGAGATGCGAACTGGAAGCGGAAACTCCGGAAATACCGCGGCGCATTCCTCTTCGCGAATGCATCTACACTAATCGCTCTCTCGTACGGTCGTATGCTCCCTCCTTGTTCTCCACCTTTCGGGAGAGTCCTCAACCCATCGACTGAGGGGTCACGGGTTGGATCTGGCGAGCACATACGGGCTGTGGGCATTCTATCCGGACGAGTATATTGTCGCGCCTTCTCGCGATGCGTCCGTAGGCTTCGCTTCCTCCATGATGCGGCGCTCTTCAGACTTTTGCTCTATTTCAAGAAATTTGCAAAATCCGAGCTCACGGCGTCATCTTGTCGCTCGATACTCAGCGAGCTTTCTCGTCAATAAGCCGCTTGGTTTATCCTCGCGCGCTGCGTGAGCGGTTCCGCCACAGCAGCATCTGCTGTAGTACTGCAGCAGAGGGCCGGAACCGGTATTAAGCACTGATATTTGCATATGTGAGTTGCGCTGCGAAAGCCATGGGACGCGGAGGTCGAGCTCCATTGTCAACGCTTCGACGGAGACATTCAATGACCGAGCGGAGCCTCGGATTGAAGTTGTCAACAACGCTCAACTCCTTGTCAAATCGCTGTCGGAAGAGCTGATCGAGCTTAATTAGCGACACTCGCCAAGCATAATATTCACACAGTAGAGATTATCGACGCTGAAGCCTGCGCTCCCGTGGCGAGACAGATTTCAGTCTGAGATTTCCGGTAATTACCGGAATTTGAGCGAGTGTCTCCTGAAGGTGGATGTCCCACTGGAGGGAGTTTATCTTAATTACCAGCCGAGGATATATCGCGTCGCGGAATCTGCCATAGGCAGCCGTCGCTGTAGTCAGCCAGCGAGCCTCGGAGAAGATTCAGCGCGGAAGGAGGGAGTGGAACTCACCGAAGTCATAGGTTCTTGGCTGACTAGGGTCTTTCCTAAAAAGCTTCCACGAGAGACTATTCGGAAATCAATGCAGCGTTTCGAGACTCGAGTATATAGGTGGCCGCTTGACCGAATCGCGGCCGAGGTCGGCCCCTCCGTGAGTGACGGGTCAGAATCCTTCCAGCGTACGGATTCAAGCAAGCCCTCCGGAGCGAGTTGACTAATCGATTCCGCGAAAAAAAAGCGGCAAGCTCAAGTTCCGGATTCACGAAACGATCCGAGGCGGGGTGGGGAGAGAACCTAGACAATGGGGTCTGACCTCTCTTTTCGGCGAGTTTCCGCAACGAAGTCGCGGCTCTTTCACGACGACGCGACGTCCCCCGGGACGGCACTCCACAGCCAAGTATGCAGCTGTTCGACGTCGAGCCGCTTCCTCTTGAGGAGCGCTGCGTATACGAAAAACGAGACGCGATCAAGCAGCTATTGTAGTATTTTTCCTCATCTCCGAATTTGGCTCGCTCGTTTACTCCCCTACTACCCGCGCCCCACGCGCGACTCGGCCGAGTTTCTTGAACTCGTTCCCGCAGTTCCTGGTTTTGTTGTGGATGACAGAGAGAAAGGGGGCCCAGAAACAATATCGTGGAGATGTTTTTGAAGCAAAGGCGAGACAAAACGGATGGAAGCTGTCCGACGCTGGAACTCCAGCGAATTGGATGGCGCAAGCGAATTCGGTCAGAATTCTCTGCTCACATGGAGCGCGGAGAATGGGCGGACGAGCGGTAGGGAGTCTTTCGAGGAGCTGAGCTCAGAAAGCGGAAAGGAGCTGCTCGAGATTCGCCGAGGCAGTGTCGACCTATTTTTCGTTCCATCTCCCCCATCATTTTTCCCCACCACAGAATGGCTCGCATCTCTCTCCTCCTGAACGCGGATCCTTATCGATTCTTGCTTTGGCTGATTCGACTCGTCGCCGATTTCACGGTCATCGTGATCGGGTCTGCTGTCTTGATGTTTTTCTCCGAAAGTACGCCGGAAACGACCAGAAATATATTTCTGGAGAACGGATTGAAATGGGAGAAGGTGTACATATATGCGAATAGCGGCTCTCCTCTGTGGTTGCCCGCGTTCCGAGTCTGTGAGCTAGACCAAATGCTCGGCTGCCTGGCTGCTCGCTTGACTGCCGAACACCGCGGTCATTAGGTATCACGACTCCTTGGGGAGACATTGATTCATAATCCGCCCCACTCAACGCTCAACTCCATCATACAAAAGCCTCCTAGACAGTTGCAACGTACCGGGGAGCACACACATCTGCGGAAGATAAACAAAGTGGAGAAGAAAAAAGGAGAGAGAATTACACGCAGTAAGGACGAGCCAACCAGAACTCGAGGATCTTGGTTCCCTCGAATGAGGTGCTAGCTGACGATCTCCATCTTGGCTCCACCACGATGGACCTGGCCCACGAAAAAATACTGGATAGCATAGGACTGTGCCCTGCGCCTGAGACGAAATGGGGAAAGGGGAGGGGAATCTTCGAAAAGTTTCATGAAAAACGAAATATCCCCGGTCGCACGAGTGGCTGTCTCCTTCGAGTCGCCGTGTCTCCTTCCCGCAACACTATCGTCAAAGTCGGGTCTTTATTGGGTCATGAGGATCCGCGACTCCATAGTAGCATCATAATATCTCAGCGGAGAGGGAAGGAGACGACCTGGAGACCCGACCCCGAATGTCGCCTTTAGCGTCGATCGGCGAGACGTCTCTGTTCAGCCTACCGTCCTTTCTCCTGAACAACAAGCCAGCACGCCACTCTACGCCAATCTACGCTGGAGCGAAGAGGGAGGACGAGCTGCAGCGAGAGAAGCGGAACCATTCCCAGGAGGAGCTTACAACAAGCCTCCTGAAGATTAGCTAAGCGTCGCTTAACGACAGTTCCCTGATGACCCTCCCGTCCAGCAGCAGCGGCGGCGGCGGCGGTGGTCGCTCGGTCCTCCCTGTGTGCCGTCCCCGACGGATTTACGTCCAGGATACTGCGGGACACGTTTAGAAACACCGCAAGGCACAATGCGATTCAATCACGTCGTGCGCTCGAGCAATCTCAGGCACACTCTTTCCGCGTTCCGAACAAAATCGCGGGACAGAGCGCCCGGATAGAAGGTGATATCGAAGGCTTCCCAGGGAAGTCGCTCCAGAGCAGATGAATTTAGGGGTCCACGATAAGATCCTCACGAAGCCGGCAGCTCCCGGTGATCATTTATTTCTCGAGAGGCATTCCCGGAGCAATTCCATTTTCCAGTAGAAATATGGGGACCAATGAATGAGTAAGCGTCCCGAAGGTCGGTGCGAAATAAAATATGGACGCAGCGAGTCGCGTTGGGATTTGGGAATTTCCCCGCGCTTCCCGGAGAGAAATATCGTGTTATTCATCCGGGAGAAGTGAACGCCGAGAGGGGCTGCTTCAGGTACGGCTTAAGCACTTCAGGCTCATTCGCCGGTTTCGGTCTTTTATAGCTTGCTCTCGGCCAAGGTAACTCTTCCTCAAGCTGGTTTTTCGAGCCATTTTCTCTCCCTTGGTTTCTCTATTATTCTTTTTTCTCTTCTTTTCCAACCCGCGTAGTGGTCCTTGGGGTAGCTTTTATGGCGACTGGCCCCGCTACCTTCGGTGAAGGAAACCGGTGGCAAACAGTCCGCCGCTCTGTAGAAGCTCCGACGACGGAATGGAAGTTCCAACCTAATGGAATCGGCGGGCATTTCTCAACAAACACCTTGCACTCGGGCCGAATTCGCCTAACAAAGCGGGTGGGCTCGTCGTTTCCGTCCGGGGTCGAGCGAACGTATCGCGGTGTCGCAAAACGTCGTGTCATTCAAAACTCGGGGTCTGGCGTTGACATCGTCTGTGGCTTTTTGCGGCGAAATATTCCGAGACGCTCCGTCTGACCCGACACCCGCAACCACAGCACCAACAACAACAAGAAAACAACATTGACAACCGCAACATTGAAATAACAGCTGTCGAAAACTTCGGGAAAAAACCGAGGAGGGATTATTGGAGTCGACGGCACTCCTTGGACGAGTTGCAGGCTTCGCTTCTCCGGGTCGATAAAACCCACTCGGGTAGCTCCGAAACGAAATTGTTCCGTTTTTCGAACCCGCGAACCCTGATTCCTCCCCTCGCAGAATCCAGGCGATGCGCGACGTTCTGCTTCAGCCCGGGTTCAAATTATTCTTCCGATTACATTCAAGTTCGTAGAGACGGATAGAATCAGAACCGGAAAATGGAATCCATTAATTCGATGCTCTCGAGTACGAAGGATTATGCTGCATCTGATCTTTACCCCTCGCTGCAAGGATGTTATACCATCGCGATTCCATTCGCGTGGGGCTCCAGACTGGTACGGCGACCTTGAAGGTCAAAAGCGACGGAAGGTGCGTGTGCACGTTTGCGTGCTCCCTCGCATTCCACAGCAATGTAATTTTTCACATTTTATCCCGGTGGACCGAAGAGGGAAAATGAACCCGTCAGCGGGTAAGGACGGGGGGGAAGGACTAAGGGCAGGAAAACAGGAGGCCAAATCAAAGCAGCGGTATCAGTGGCGATCGGGAACAGGTAATCGTTTACGGAGTCAATGACCGGCTCGATGCGCCATCGTCTGTGGTTGCCTTCGGGGACAGGGACTCTTTCCCGTGGCTCCCTCCGAGAGCGAGTGAGGCGTTCCTGACGATTTCTCACAGGCTCCATGGCCACTATCTGTTGTTGTTGGCTCGCAGGTGGGGCGGTCGACCGCTTGTTCTCAGCGGGACCTGATGTAAGGCTCACTTTTCTTCTGACATCTTCGCGCTTTCTCCCGCAGAGGTTCTTTCCAAACGATTGTATCCTTCCTCCAATGAGCCACATCGTCTGACGCTCCTCATCCAGCCATTAAGGTGAATTTCTGCCGCGGATGACCTTTTCATATCAGGAGGGCTCTCGTGGAGAGAAGCTTGGGCAGATTCTCGATCATAGATTCGTGAAAACAGGAAGTCGTCGAGCTCAGTCTGACAGGCGTCAGATATCGCTGTTCTCTTTCGCTCGCAATGCTGCGAGCAACCTCCTGAGACAAGAACGGAGGGATCCCCCGTTCGGTCCTCGGGGATGGGGTTCCCAAACCTCAAAGGGTAATCAAACCTGGAATTTCCTCCCTGGATGAATCCTCCCGAGCCGGCTAGAGTTTTTGCCCTTCTTGTACTTCTTTATAGATCCTCACCACCTCCCGTATTTCCCTTCCTATCACGACCTTCCCTCTCTTTATTTCTTCCTTTATCTGAAATCTGTTGCTCCCCGCTTCAATATGTTCGCTGTGTCCGTCCTGCGTTGCCTCTCCGTCTCCCCCACCCTACTCATACTCTCCCGGGCCAACATTTCGGTGTTCCACTATGTCGTTTTGCTCTTGTGCCACCCCATTCCCTTGGTCTACATTCGCCATTCGCTCCGATATATGGTGACGGGAGCCTGTGAAGACAAAATTCGCTTTTTCCTCTTTTTTAAACTTTTTTTGCAGCTCCGTACTCAGTCGCCCTACGGAGCGACGGAGCGGCGGCCAATCACCAACCGATTCAAGCCAATAAAATAAAACCTTTGTTCGATGGAACAGACGGACGAACGGAACGGCAAGCGCGTTAATAAAATGAAAGAAAGGAAAAGACAGGGCTCGGGAATGGTGAACGACGCCGGAGATCCGGCTAGCGAAAGAGGAAGGGAGAGATAGAAAGAAAAGAGGGCAAGTGAAGGGAGTCTCATAAAACCCTGACTCGAACACAGGCTTGAGCCATGTCGGGAAGAGCTCTTTTGTCTCTGTTGTAGAAGCGAGACTCGTAGATATCCACATTTGCCTACGATCATCAGACAAGGAAAAAGACGACGGCTTCTCCGGCGCCGGCAAGCAGGCTTCCAGAGAGTATCAATCCGATTCCCAGCTAGGGTGTCGATCGACCGATCGATCAATCAGTCGAAGCTCCCGAAAATTTGACGGCTCACCAATTTTTGTGTACATGCTATCGTATTTTTTTCAGTCTCCGTCTCCCAGTGTTTTCAAACTGAGAACCCGCGATGAAAATGTTCCGGAAGCGCTTCGAACATCCCTGCAAACCCCAATCTGCCCGGCACGGTAGTACAGTAAAAGCTCGTTACTACGAACACGAAGGGACCGACGAAACTGGTTCGTTGTACCGAGTTTTCGCTGTAATGAATGCCGCTCAACACAATCCGTATGGCGGGCTGGCCGAAGCAGGGGAAATTCCTTGTTCGTTGTACCAAGAAATTCGTTGTAATGGGGGTCGTTATAACGAGCTTTTTCTGTATCACCATAATCCACATCCGACCGAGACTTCCCCGAGTACGGGAGGAGCATCGGGGAACAGAATACCATGGAAAATCCGTGGCGCGCTCTCGGACACGAGTCAAAAAATCCAACTGGATGACTTTTACGAACGGAGCGAGCTCTGGGACTCGGGAGTTCGGGGTTAATTGCTCAGAGTGGGAACGGTCGACATAATGTGAGTGGTGGCCTGAACGTTGGAGGATTCAATGACTAGGTCACACTCGAAATCGTTGCGAATTCGAAATGCACCAGACTCGAGAATTCGGAAAGAGACGCTCGCCCGTCGACCTCTCCTCCGACTGACTATGAATGATCGCTGCGCTCGCTGACTGTAGTGAAAGACAAGACTCCGCCAGACAGTGCGTTCGTTGTCTTTTTTGTTATTGATCAAAAGCTACCCCTGTCTTTTATACTCCCTGGCATACCCCTTACTACTGTGTAGCTGATAGGTTAACAGACGTACGAGTCGGCAAACGGATGGACCCGTAGACTACTGAAGGGCGTTACGAGCGTGACAGAAGGCCATTTGCATGCGCCGATGCCAGCTGGCTCGCTTCGTTTTAAGAATCGGAAAATCCCTGATCTCCAAAACCATCTCTTATCGACGAATGCAAGAAACTCCTGCTTACGACGCGACGGTGCCTATGCACTCGGTTCCGCACGGGACCTCGGTCACAGGTCCGGGCCAGATGATGAGCTCGAGCTGTGGTGCCGTATCAAAGGAGCGCGCCAGAGGATCGAATCCCCCTTTCGATAACTGAGGGAATAGACCTGGCCTAAATGGATGATGCTGACGGACTTGTATTAAAAAATAAAATAAATTCCCACAAAAAAATAAAATAAATTCCCACTCCGCAGCCAACGCAATAATTTTGCGGAATATCTGAGCTGTCGACTTGACAGGCTCCGGGAAACGCTCTTCAAGCATCAAGCGACAGCTCACCACCGTAATAATTGTGTGATGGAGACATTGTTGTCGTAGAGCACGCGAGACGGATTTTTCAGACGGAATGCGACGCGGAAGTCCCCGGCTTCTTTTCTTTTTTGCGTGCCACTCTCCTGTCATCTCTCATCGGATTCACTCGGTCTCTTCAAAACACGCTCTTGTGTCGTTCATAAATGCGGGGAAATCCCACTTTCCCATTCTCGAGCATGACACCGAATCGCTCGTCAACTCCCAGCGAAATGAACACGTCTCGCGACAGAATTCCTCGTTATTCCTCCTATCTCGTTCTGCCTGTCGGGGTGGCTGAACTAATCCGTCGATCCGCCCGTGCCGGGGGTTCGAAAAAATATCGACGAGTCACCCTATTTATTGTCTCTCACGTTCTAGAAAACTCCAAGGCATCGTCTCACAACGTTCTCGGGTCGGGAGTCAGAAAGTCTTCATTCCCCGATGGCGAGTGGCGATTCGCGAGTCGGAAGTAGTCGCCGCGAAGGAGAGGAAGGATTCAATTTCGGCGACAAACGTTGACCGATGACATTTAGGATGATCTAATACGATCGAAGGCTTGGTGACGCAATCCGTGGAATAAGACACGAAGCTGATTACGAATCTGTGGGAGGGTAGCTGGACACAGGGAGGGGGCGAGACAGAGCGAGCGCGAGGATATGGAGCTTCAAGTTTATCAGCTTAGGGAGCAAGAAATAGAATCATCCCAGCAACGTCTTAGCCGTATGGGGAGATTTCGACCGAGAGACGATTTACGTAGACCGTAGACGACTGCCTTTTCGCTTTGTCCCGAACGTGCACGCTCGCGGTGATACACCAAATACCCTGGGCGCTCTTGATTCAAAGCGAACACCATGGAGTCGGTATTATTTGGTACGACAGTGTCCGAAAAGAGCTCCCTGGCAGGTCCCGACCCTGGTGACAGTTTCCTGGTGTTCGACTCCAGATGTCATTCGAGTTCCGGAAAAATATACGACGTGACGGAGATCGCCGTGCGGTCAAAAAGCAGTCACTATTCAGAAGAGAGATAAGATCTGTAGCTCGCTTCCTGGAGTGCGTATTCACGGATTGCTGCGTCAATTAGGATGTCCAGGAGGCAGAAGGACCGACGATGCGATCCGGAAGACATTTTGGGGCCGATATCGGGGGACCAAAGGGCACCCCAAGGAAGCGAGTTGGTCCGGCATCTATCTTTGTATCCTTCCTCCTATCTATACGTCGGGGAGTTTTTGAGGGGGAACGTTTTTAGAATGGCACGCTCGCTCGGGAAGAGTTGTGGTGGGGCTGCCACCGGCCGCAACGGAGACGATGCGGCGGCCCGGGATGTCCATCTTGTTCGAGAGAGAGGTGTCATGCCCGCCCCAAGATCGATGGTGGCAACATTTCCACTTTTTTCGGTCTTGTCTCTTTCCTCGCTCATTCGTGTTCCGGTGTGGACGCAGCGGCGAGCCGCGAGAGAGAGAGCCGCCAGGGAGAGAGCCATGAGCCGAGAGTGCGAGCTCACGAGACATCGAGAGGGAAGAAGAGGAATAGCGAGAGGGGAATCAGGAAGTACAGAAGGGGGGTTGCCCGCATGAGTTGGCTATACGGCTTCTCTGCAATCGGCCTGGATTTGAAGGAAAACCGACGGCATCGGAAGCTTTCCCGTCACCGGAAGCGGAAGCGAACACACACCACAGTCAAGACCAAGACACACACAGACCCGCAATCCGAGCGTCGGCAGCACCAGAAACAGCTGGTCGTTCGCGCAGGGGCGACTCTGCGACTAGGTTCGCGAAGGGCTTCCATCCGTTGGTCGGGAGAAATATGCGCTCTGTCGACATACGCATGACATAAAATTTATCCATGCCGCTGCTCAAGCCTTCAGTGTCGCTAGGTGCCGCGTCTCGAACACCGCCGTGATCGATGAGCTGGAATCGACCAGAAAATGAGCATCATCCCCATCCGGTTTGGAATGACTCGATGTCGTGATCAGACTTGCGAATCCAATGAAGCTCCCATTAATCTTGATATGTGTCCGATCCAGTGAAGTTGCGGACGAGAGTGAGGCCATGTAGCATGTAGAGTCTCCGACTCTTGTCAGCCTTGCTCTCTGGCTAATTTGTAAGTGTTTGGAATATAGAACAGACGAACTCGGGTCGGATACCCTGAATACGAGCATCGGAGTCTTCCGTCTTCTCGCTGCGAGAATCAGCGATAGTCCTCGATGGAGACGCCCGCTGCGTAGACTGCGAGCAAAATCGACGACGGCGGCAAGACGAGTAACGGAAAGGGCCGGGCAAAAGCTCATCGCGAGCTCATCGCCGCACAAAAAGTCTAATATATTGAAAAGCCATCTTTCCGCTCGTCTCGGGAACGACGTACTTCCTTTCGCAATCGTCTAGCTTGAAACTCACACGGAGAAGAAACGTCAACCCCGTTTTCTGATGCGTGACGTGAGCATACGACGGAATCGGTCGGTGATAGGAAGACAAGTACTTCCGATATTCCTCGATTGAGGTCTCCTACGTCGAATTCTTCCCTGTTTGAGATGTCTCGATTCGTCGGGACTCGGCAATTTCCTTTTTCCAGCAGTTTCAGATTCTCGGTGAATTTCGGGGCTCCTTTACCTTAGTGGCAACTCGAGGTTCCAGATGAAATATAGTATTAATGGGATCTGATCGTGGTCGCTATTCGACAGAAAATCGAGCCGACTCCCCGAGTGCAGGATCCGGACGACGGCGGCGCCGAGTCCCGTGATAGTTTGTCAAGTCGCGGGATTGTGCAGGAGTCCCGGCCCGAGTCGGTTCGATCTCCGGAAGCAACCCTCTGTAATTTACTCTTCCCCGCAGCATGAAGAGAAAGCCGGTTCAGAAATGGAGTGGAAGCGAGCGAGGAACGGCGGTTTATATTTCTGCGGTGTGAAATATTAGCAGAAAATAGTCGCTCGAAAGGAGTGGTCTGAGCAGCGACGAGCTCCGCTGAAACCACAAACCATTCCATGATAAGGGCCCTGGGGAAGAAAAAATTGTAAAACTAGCGACTTGATGACTTCGCGAGTCTGAACGGCTGTAGTAATATATATTACACACTCACAGGAACATAAAAGGAAAGCGGCAAGGCTACGCCTTGTTTCGCTCATAATTCTGACGAGCTCAAGTTTGAATACCCAAAGTCACGCACACTGGGTATATTCCTCCTTCTTTTTTCCCTGCGAGTTCCCTGGTCGTTTTTATGGAACCGGAGCGGACGGGGAACAGCGCTTCTGAATGAGGTGATCAGGCGTTGCGAGCGAAGAACACACGCCGAAAACATTCGTCCGCTCATACGAGCAACTCGGGCGCTCGAATAAGGCACACAGAAATCAAGACGACGCGACCGAATGAACGTGGGGTGAAAATAACAACGAGATAATACGCGCGGCAAACGGGGGAGTCAAGGGGAGAGTCGGGGACGAGGAGGAGGAATGCGACGACTCGATACGATGCAATTTTTCAGCTCGGGGAAGTTTCCTCCGTTTCCAATCTCTTAGTTGTCCCCCCGCTCCTGAGGGACGGCGGGAAAGGGGGATCCCGCTCAACACCCCAGAGCATCAAAATGTGCGGCAACCCCGTGTGACACCACAGGGAACGTATTCACTCTCAAAATGCTTCCAATGACGGATTGAAAGTCTGTAGACTGCACGTTCCCAGTTCAGGGATCATCACAGAGGGTTCTGTGTGTTCCGGCGACATGCGTATCTGGAAAGTATTGCATTATCCCGCTCAGACGCCGTGAGAGCATCACTCTCTCAAACCCGTGCTCAGTTTGCTCTCTCGATCTCGCTTGGAGTAACAAACAACGCCTTCCCGTTGGAGTAGCCATTCGAGCAACTAACCAAGCGGAGAACTAGACAAGCACTAAGCAAGGAGGCATCGGACCGACTGAGCAGTAGAAGTAGCGGCAGCAGCAAGGTAAAGCTTTTAAACCTCCATTAAACCTCCTTCGGACATCGGCTCACGCGGGTCGCTGTCCGTCCATTATCTATCAATCCGACTTGCTGACCCCACCTCTAAGTTCCCCCTAGCGCCACCCTTTTTTCCACCTTTCGAGACCTATTCGGACATCCTACGCGATGCGCGGAGCACCAGTCGTTCTCGGACACTACTCGAAGTCCATGGGTAGACCGCTCCGCATTCATCAAGACGACCGAAGAGATTTTACTTCCCACACTTTTCCTCGCGATGATAAGGAGCGGATCGCGGAGAACTCCCCTGGGGATTCGCCGGTTTGTCGCGAAATCCGGTGAGTGGAATCGGTCGACTGTTGGCGATCGATTCATCGGAGTCCATTCTTCTGGACCTCTCTGATATTATCTGATATTCCACTCAATCGAAGGAAAATGGTGCGATCCTGCTTGTCCCGGATCTATTGAAGGTGTGACCTGGTCCATTGCCCTTTATTGAATACTGTAGATCAGCGACTCTGGAGGGATTGGATATATCTTGAGACGAAGTAGGTTACGCTCCGGAGCCGAACCGGAGCGATTTTGGCTGCATGGAGTGATCAAGGGCTTAGGTTTTGGGTCTGGATGAGCGGTGGTTTAAATAATTGTTATTCGGTTGGTCAACTGAACGTCGGCGCCGTCAATCGTATGCTCGGCAGAGCGATGAATATCCCATAAGAGAGCAGCGGATTTGCGAAAAAGAGCTGGAAGGGTTCTCTCCGATAGAGTTCGACCCGTGATTGAATTGATTGATTCTCGCCTCGAGGAATCATTCAATGACCGATTCATTCACTCATCTCCGCCGCGAGCGGCACGAAGAACTCCCGCGCGCTGTCGTTGACCGCGGTCCCGCAATCGATCGGAGCGTTCAATCATCCGCGCAGACAGTCAGCAAATACGCCGGACCGACAATGAGAGAGAGAATTTGATAGCGCGAGAGACCGGAGAGAGAACGAAGGCGACGTCGCCATGTTATAAAGCTCAGTTTTATGATCTCGTCGACCTGTGACCATAGTCGTGGGCTGCTCGGTTCACATTTCGTTCCGCTGGTCCCGTTACGCTCTGAGAACATTAGACGAACCCGTCCCGTGTTTCACAGTTGGGGTGTTCCATACATTTGAACAACAATCCAACAAACCCACAGCGGCACACATTTATGAAACGGAATAGAAGCCTCTCCCTGAGTCTCTGTGTTCAATCAAACTGATCCCGTATCTAAGCGACAGCGTTGGAAGTATTCACCTCAACCTCCGTGACTAAAGGCTCTGAATAAAGTCGACGTTCGAGCTCTAGCTCCAATCGCGATGCCGGGACTCCGGGAAGGATCTAAGGTTGCGCCTGTGTTCGTGTATATTCGAGAGTACTGAGACTGCTTCAAAAACTTCATAATTGCTAAAATTAGGACGCGGCCGATCGTGACAATATGAGGCCGGCGGGGCCAAAGCTTGTACTCAACACCAGGTTGTCAGTTTATGAAGATATGATGGAGCGCAACGGTGGCGAGAGCGGACTTTCGGGGACTAGCGAGATACACAGGCGCTCTCTAGTTAAGCTCGAATCTCTGAGGGAGATGTAGTCGCAGAAAACCTTTGGGCGGATCAATCTCAGATGCCCAGCCGCTCCAGACCCGGCGACTCGATTCTGACCCGCAAGCAAAGGTCGGCTCAATCGTTCATCTGAGAGAACGGGACTTCAGAAACTAAGATAGATGAGAAGTCGAGGTCCAACGTGCTCGCGAAAGGAAACGAGATCGGAGCCACGGCCAACAAAGAGCGGACCGGAGAGACGGGGCTTCCGGAAACTGCGCCGGAAAGGGAGTTGGAGTTTGCGATACGGCAGGATCGGCTCCAGAAACGGCAAACGGGCAAACAGAGTGAAACCAGTGCCATCGCATGAACAGAAGAAGAATCCTCGAGCGCCCGAGTCAACTATAGGAGTCAGACTCGCTCCGTAAATAATTGATCGGTGTCTGAACGTGCAAGGTCGAAGTACTCTGGAGGCTTATTCCGTCGCAGCACTTGCCGACCCGCTTATCGTCTCGACCTCAACTCCTTCTCGACACCGCTCTCGGCCCTTCGATGCAGTAAGGTAGCCAGGGGGGGAGCGAACGTCCGGTCGCCTTCCCCCCCCCCGTTATTTTTCCCGAACCGTGCTGGGGCGACGCCTGTCTGCTCCTTTGACGGTTACGAGAGTAGAAATCTCGGCATTTCAATTCAAACGTTCACCCGAATAACTTGTAATAAACACGATTGCAGCGTGCGGAACTATTGATAACTTGTATATCGACGGGAGACCGCGATGATTCAGTGAACCTCCCAAAGGGTTCGAAGAAATTCCGCCCCCTCCCCCTCTCCGAAAAAAAATCCTGGCTACGACACTGCTTCGATCTCTCTCCTCCAGTTTTCATCCCAATATTCATCCGAATGCTATTTATATTCGGAGCTCGGAGAATATACGCTCAGCTTCTTTCCCTTCTGTGTCTCTCATCCACAAGCAGATGCCATCGTGCCTGTCTTCTACAGCATCTGATCTAATGAAAGGGGCTTCGGAAAAATTGCGATGTCTCAGCTCATTCGTCAGCGCTCCACCTGACAGATCCTTCCAACCCGCGATCCCTACGAGCCGGTATCTTCCGGACCAGGTTTGCACGGAATCCTTTGTTCCTCTCTTGGCTGGGAGTCTCACTCGCCCCCCCGACATTATGTATCTCTCCAGTTTATAGGAAATCCATACTCTGTCCAGGTCCAGCAAGTATCGAGTTTTTCTCTGAGGAAATCTTGAGTCCGGTTTCCCCCAAACGACCTCACCGCCAAAGGCAGCGTTTTCGGCGCGGTGGATCCAGCGATCAAAATCGTTTGAGCTCCCTCCGCCTTGTCGGAGCAGCGGACAGCGCTGTGAGTGGAACTCTTCCCGAGACTCCTATTGGATACCTCGTGGATCGCGTGGGCGGCCTTGGGAGAAAAATACACGAGGTGTCGTTCGTGACCCTCAGCGACTGACTCTTCTCGAACCACGGAAGATTGCCGATGTCATCCTTATCAAGTCTCCCGTTGAATTGGCCTAATGATAACCGGAGAGAACGAATAGGCGTGGTGGGATGTACAAGTCACTAGCATTTAATTCTCTAGTCCTGAGGAAATCGATTGCAGGCGCAGCTGCTGCTCATCAAGGTGCGTATGTAGCTCAATCCACTTATACAAAAGTTCTCAAGTACAACTGAGGTGCTCGATCGGTCGGACCCTCGGCCTGCTCGTCTGACCAGCCGTCGGCTGCCATGGATGGCGTCGCTGAAGCTATTTCGAGCTCCTTTGCGGCCTAGCTCCGACGTCGTCAGACGAGTGCGCAGACAGCCTTGTCCTGGATTCGATGAGCAAAGTTCCTAAATCGTTATCAAACGCTAAGTATTCCCACACGGAAAATGAACGTCGACAATTAAAAATGTTGGTACGAATTCCGTCTGGGTGCTTGACCGTCTCGAACTTCCCTCGCATTATGACGCATGAGAGATAAGACATTTGAATTATTTGTAAACAGGTTCATTTTATTTGGCGCTTTTTCCGCTCGCTGACCCCCTCGTCCCCAGGACCCGATTTTCGCGGTATCCGTGTCCGTGTTCCCCACGACTCAGCATCGGATTCGGCTCATTCTTCCGACAGTCTCCGTCGCAAATCATTCTTGGCCTATCGCAGTCTTCAAGAAGGGTCTTTGGTCGCCGCAGTCAGAGATTCAGATTCCAAGTTTTTACACTTCTCCATATTTCACAAGGTTTCGAAGTGGCAATTCGCCTCGAATATCAGAAATCTCCCCATTCGGTGTGAACGGTCATTAAATCGTGGGATCTTCTTGCGAAAAACAATGTTCAGCAGTCTCTTCTGATATAGGAAACCGATTTTTCCCATTCTCAGGAACCTGTCAGGAAGGTGTTGCATTTGGCCACTGCCTAACAAGCTCGACACGTCCGGGAATTTTTAATCATAACACCGGCGGAATCACTTCAGCGTTCTACCATTCATCATCAAAGTAAGATTTATGATCATTCGCCCATTTTCAAACACCCGAAGATCGACGTCATTATTGCGAGGAGGCCCAGCACTGGTTGTAATCGATCTGCTACGTCTGCTATCATCAATAAAACAGAACTATCACTCGAATAAAAAGATCGGTCATTGAACGCATCGAACTGCAAACGAATAACGAAAACGCGCCATCGGGTTCCTGGACGATCGGTCATCAGACCCTTTTTACTCTTATTCACCGCTCTCCCATTTTTCGTCCACGTGGATGATGCGTCAATGGAAACTCCATTATTATTTATTAACAATCTGAATGTGTGTGAAAAGTATGACTCAATTGTCGAAATGCCATTGTTCATTGCCGGTCTCTTTCTCTCTCCATACGGTTCGCCAATGCTGTCCGAGAAAATCCGCGGGGACGCTCTGCCGCTGTTTCTCCTGGACGCAATCGAGATTATTTTCTAGGTTCATCGGACAGCTGAATACCCCATCTCCACACAACGATGCACTCATGTAATCATGTGTTTGTATATAGTTATATACATATTCATAAAATCGGGCTCGCACGTAGACCGTGTCAGCCCACGAGATGGATCGGGCTCTGGAGAGGTTGAAACCAAAACGGGGACAGGCTCGTACGCCTTCCCGTGTGTTCGCTCGCCTGGCTTTTTGTCAGCGAGTTCAACCCTCCGAGACATCCCTGACCCCCGGAGTATCCCGACTCATCGGGCGCGATACCCGACAACTAACAGGTCCCGGTATGGGATCATACTGGGTGTGTTTGCTCGTATGTACATCGAGTTGAAATCACGCTCCTGAACTATTCCCGCAGTGTGGACTGAATTACTTTTGTGTTCCGCTCACATCAAAGCACTCGTGTTCCACGGGAGCAATGGAACCGAGCCGTTATCCCACGCTAAACTGAATGGGTGCATCCTCACCGAAGATCTAAAAATATCGTGAGTCTCAGATTCCGGTCGGGCCTCGATCCGGAATTTCGGACAACGGGCTCGGATCGATTATTAGGTATGTAGATGCATTTCAATCGCTCCCCTGGACGACTCGGGTCAGTTGAAAATCATTTTGAGCGATCCATCGAGTGCAAGCTCTCTCGATCAGCCGGACGATCACTGAATATCTCATTCGGATATCCTACGGTTGATTGAATGTCATTGATCAGATGAATCACCAGATGACACGACGAATTGATACAGAATCACCTGATTGATATTCCAATGATTCCTCTCCGGAATACCAAATCAGATAAGCTTATCAGATTCTCCTTACAGCTGATTCAAACTCCTCTCATGAATTGCATGGTATCTACACTGATCGTGATGATGGCTTCGGGTTGAGGATGATAACGTGGTGACGCCCGTCCGGTTAATCTTCGATCATCATCCTCGACTCGCTTCCTCATGACATCATTTGAACGGTAACAGTGAGGGATCGGAAACGATGCAAGCGTTCCTCGCGCGAAGTAAGGGGGGTTCTGAGGGGACTTCCAGCTTGTGCTACTGTAACAACGGCTCCAACCGGGACCGAGCTCATCGAGATTGTGGGTTACTTGATGCCAAGATTTCTCACAGGTCGGGTGTCCGGCCCGAGGTGCTACCATCGGCTCCACAGCGCAATAACGAGGAGCGTTACAAGGATGTTTCCTTCTCTTGGAACCACTCGAGCCCCGTCACCGTTGAGGCAGGGCAGGTCGATTCTCTTGAACGGGGTGCCTGAAACGAAGTCAATTGTCAGCAATGGCCGGACTGTAGCCCTCCGTCTCACATTCTCTCGAGAAGAATTCGCGCTCGAAATATAAGGTGGGACGTGACAACCTCGAAGTTCCTTGACAGGGAAAGAGATCCCTAATATCCCGAATTCAGGGAGTTCAATTGGATAGAGCGCTTCAAAGCCCGCGGTGATTCGGGTTCGTCGGAAGAGAAGGGAGTTCCAGCTCATCGGCACAAACCTTTCAGATGCTGCGGGGTTTCGCACTTTGTTTCGAGAGGAAGCGAAACGACGATTTTCCCGATGGTTGTGGCGTATTTGTAGAACCATGAAAGGTCACAATCACAGTCCAATGGGTTTCCTGCGATGGGGACAGACACACAGTCAATCGATCGGGCGAGGGAAGATCTATTTTGGAAATTGAGGCTTCGTGTGAGTTCCCATGCTCGATCATCCTTGCTCACCATGGACGTCGATGATAATGAGCGTGTCGACGATAGGCTCGAAAATCTCCCGGCTTAATCTCCGCAAACGATTTTGATTCATGTACAGCCACTCGAGGCGTGGCAGGCTGGCCAACGCCTCAGGATGCAGGAATTCGATCTGATTTTTCATCAAATACAGGAAGCGAATGTTGACGTTGTACGTGGCGAACGCGTCCTTCTCCACCCGAGTGATATTGTTGCCTCGCACGTCGAGTTCCCGGAGGCCTGTCATGTTTCTCAGCGCCACCGTGGGAATTTCCGTCAGATGGTTGTGGCCTAATTTGATCCATTGCATCGATTCTGAAACATTTCTCTCTCTCGCTGAGTTGCTCCGAAAACTTGGGTGGCGAGCATCCCACTGTGGCACGCTGGCGTTCCCCCCTCGCCCAAAACCCCAAGCCCTTGTTCCCAAGCAGTAGTTCCGTCCTCGCGTTCCTCCAGCCGCTCCGAAACGCCCCCGCCTATCCCGTTGTTCTACCTACTTCGTTGGCCATCTGGCGGTGTTCGGAACGCTTCTCTGCGAGTCCAAACTCGCCGCTCCCATCGATCTCTACAGTGTTTCAGCGGCGCGTTGCACATTCCGGTCGCGGCTCCCACCCGCGTTCGGAGGCGCGGCTGAAGCTTCTGCGCGTCGACATCCGCCCCCGCCTTGGTCTCGCGGCCATGAAGTGAGGGCAGCATTCCTTCCGAATTCGGAGTCTGAACCTCGAGCATGGCATCATTAGAAAACGCCAGACGATCACGAAATTCCGAGATCTAACCCGATCCGCGCCTCGGGAAAGACGATATGCGTACCAATGGATAACAATTAAATATCCGGAGCGATCGAAATTCCGAGTGATTTGAATTCAGGACGGCGGCTTCGAGAATCTTGGATGGAAGCTTCCTCTGAATCGGGTCCGCGGCGGGTCTCCGGGAGTCGGAACTCTTCAGAAGTCGGTACTTACGTCTGATTTCGGCGAATGCATCCGGATGGATCTCGGTGATCTCGTTCCTCGACAGGTCGAGGAGATGTAAACTCGAGATTTTCCGGAAGGATCCTGGTCCGACCACTCGAATCTGATTGTCGGCGAGATTAAGTTTGTCGAGAGCTGGAAATCGGAGTGGAGTTAGGCAAGAGCAATACCTTGAAACACCCATGGAGAACGACGGAAACGGCCGTTCATGCCGGAAGTGATGCTTTGTCATACGTGTCCCCTAAATGGAGAGAATCGTCTGAGAACGGATGTTTCATCGACCACCTGTCCGATGGCACCCTCGACGGAGTATCCCGAGGGATGTTGCGATAAACACCGTCTTGATCGACGAGGGTTTCATTCACTTAGATACCGCCATCGAGGTCTCGACACCCGACTTCGCAGGTCGGAGGCGGGAGGATTTCGGGATGCGTAAACACGTGCCTGGCTGCTCCACCGTGGACTGTGTCCACCGGCAGCGTGGCATTAGTCAGCATTGGATCGTCTGCTTAATGGCTAAGTAAGTACTCTACACCTGCATTCGCTCCTCGTACGGCTGGCCGTCCGTGTGAGCGCCCGGACGCGTTTGAGTGTTTGTTAGCAGGTAGGTGAGTCGGTTGGTTTCGTGAAGTGTTCGCAGACGGGGGACTCATGAACGGGTTTCGGAAGGCGGCGACTCACTGAAACGGAGAGGCCCGAACTTCCGCTCTTTTGACCGCCTCGACCGGTGGCAAAGTGCTTGTCGACTGGCAGCAAACACACATTTACTCCTGGTTTCGGTTCCTCTCGTTGTCCAAGTCTCCGGCCCTAGTACACATACACTCACTCACACAATGATAGAAAGCATTGTTCTTTTGCCCCGGGTAGGCCATTTGCAGCGTCATTCAGCGAAAAAGAACTTATCACCGCCAGGGTCAGCCACCTGCAGCGGCACTTGCTGCAGGACTCGGGGCGAGGAACAACACCTGCAAGAGCATCTGTAACGGTTGCTTACCCTCGGGCATGGTCTGAGTCTCAATAACGCTGATGTTGTTCTCGTGAAGTTCAAGACTGTGCAGGTACTCTATGAGGGCGAACGCTTCAACTGGAACTTTACTGAGGTTGTTTCCTCCTAGATTCAACCTCGTGAGGTTTATTCCTACGCCTTTGAAAGCTTGCGGGTCCATGCTATGTATTCGATTTCCGTATAGTGAGAGTCGTATCAACGCGCGCATTCCTCGGAACGCTTCTGGACGAATGATTGTGATCTGATTCAAACTCAGATTCAGAGAAACCAGTTTCTTCAGGTTCTCCAAGGATTCGGTTGGCACCTGCAAAGGAGAAACAGGCGAGGAACCTGTTAACAAGGTCGGTGAGGCTGAGCAGCTGTTCGACGGTAAGTAGCTCGCAAAGAACAGTCGTCAGCATGTGTCAGCTGATGATGGCACAAGCTGAGCTCACGGTATGCGTTGCTCTGGTTGCCTCTCGCGAGCATAATTCGCTTAGCGGAAGCTTTCATAGAGCGGATCTTTTTGCAGCTAATCCTCTTAACAAAGACAGCCGTCGTTACGCTTCTGTCTGATCCAATTGAACGGCAAGAAAAAGTGTTTTTTTTTCCTTCCTCCCCTCCCTTCCGCACTAATCTTGTGAATTTCTTGACAACCAGCACCTTTTCGGTCAAGGTCGAGCCGAAAAAACGCCGTGGCAAACACGCAATTATGCCAGCTTGCTCCCACGCAGAGCCAGGAGCTTCTTAGACCGGTCACTCCATCGAGAGGAGTGAGACGATGGAGTGGAATTTATTCATGGTCGGCCTTTTTATCGACTGTCACGTCTCGACACGTTGTAAACATTAAACCGTTGATTTGTTGTTTGCGTGAGTGAGCGAGAGTGTCTGACGTAGGTCGTGCGTCGTCCGGCTCCGGAGGTCAATCTTGGTATTGTTCCTCCGTCTCGCGAACCGAGAGGAAAAGAAAGACTAATAATAAAGAAGTTCGGACCTTCACGAGCTGAAGATCCGGACGGAGGCGTTACCTCAGTGAGATGGTTTTTCGATAGATCGAGCGACTCGAGTTTGTCGCCAAGGTCTTGAAAGGCATCCCGATGTATTGAGCTCATATTGGCTTCGTGCACCATGAGATGTTTGATGTCCAGCCCGTAGAGCAGATCCTCTGGGAACGAACCGAGGTAGTTCCCATTCAGCTTGAGATACACCACTCCGTCTTGTTGCTCCGCGACCTGAAAAGCAGAGACATTTTAGGGACGTCTCCAGATCCTTAGACTCGCTTCGAATTCGGGGACGATTACGCTCTGCGTTCTATTTCGGAGCTCTTCACGGTCGCCGCTCTGTGGAGCCCGTGAACTCCGCGAGGATTTTTTTTCCCGTAAAGAGGATATTCCGGTGGGAGGCGCATTGATTGGGGAGGAGACCCAAAACTGTGGATAGCCCATCACGGCAGGTCGTAACTCACAACCTGTAATCCACAAAATGCCTCCTCCTGCTGCTGCTCAACTAGCTAGTTGCTTGTCTACATGTGCCTCTATTATCGTTACTATCCTATTCGCATCTTCATCGAGAGATGCGGTGGTTCGCGGGCGAGCGGCCGCACGCACCAGAAGCTCTTCTGCATCATTTAGTCGGCCTACGGCGGCGTCCCACGAGTTTGAAATTGCATCACCGAGAGGAGCGCATGTTAAATTGTGCGCAGGATCTCATTTTGAGACCAGCTCGTTTTCACTCATTCGTAACTCCGTCCCGCCGTTCTTTGTGCGGAATGAACGGATCCCCGTGCCGTCTCTATCCTCGTCAAGGGTCCCAGCGGAAGCTCTCGGCTCCGAGGGTCGTTCAGGGTTAATTCCGTTATTCCCGAAGCGGTCTACCGTCACATTCGGCTTGGTTTTGCTTCCTCTTCCACCCGCCATCGCTCTATCCGCCGGACGTTCCATTCCTCGGATCCCTTGGAGTCGGACTCTCGAGCGTATGTCTTCCGGGGCCGAGAGTTTCCGAGGGATCATTCCCAGAATCGAGTCCAAACGGGACACACCCAACGGGTCGAGTCCCCCATGGACGGTCCTGGGTTCTCTTTTTCCTATCGTAGGGCCAGCGAGAGGAAACTCGACGCGTTGTGTCCGGGCGAACGATATGAGAGACACTTCGATCATGAACGCGGTTCAGCGGCTCGTCGGACACAAGAAGAAGTTTCGCCGCGTCGCTGCGCTCGCATATTGGATGAATTTATTGCACGAATGCATCATTCTCTCGAAGACGATCTCCTCTTGTCTCGTCGTAGGGTTTCGCCCCGAGGCGGTGTCCATCTCCTTCTTCCCGGCCGGGCACGAGTACGGACAAGCTAATAATCGAAGGTCTTCACCCACACTTGCTACCTCTACTCCAACGACGACGCTCCTCCGCTCTGTGATTCTCCTCCAGCACTGGGCTCGTCTCGGCTGGCTGACTGACTGAGAGAGAACATGGAATCCTGTCTTGCGGCTATCCGAGCCCCCACCGGTCGATACGCAGGCAAAACGACCAGGTGCCAGGTAAGCTTGCTCTTGTGTTGTTCACTTGTGAGTGGGTAAGCGAGGAGGAACATCACTCTTGTTCGTGAGTGCCGTCCGAAGACGGATGACTTAGAGACAACTCCTATTTCTTATCGCATTTCTCCTCATGATTCTCGTTCACTTTCCCTTCCCGCTCTCCCCGTCCGCCTACATCAGAGCGCTGGCGGCCATTTGAATGTATACTGGAAAGTTTGATTCAACGCCGTCGTCCTGCGGGATCGGGTTCTGTAGGTGGGAAAGGCAGGACTCGCAACGTCAGCAAACCAACTGTAAAGAGCAATCTATATGCGCATGCCTAAGACACCTCGGTACAGCGTCGTCACTCCGTCACGTCCAGCGCGTCTCCCGCTAAACGACCGAGGTCCGCAGCACGACTTCAAGCACTTGCCCTCGTTCAGTCCGACTCATTCATCCGCAGTAAGTTCTCCATCGAAGTTCCCCGTCCCGTGGCGACAAGAACTTCCGGCTGGCTTTTGATGACGAACTCAAAAATGTGGACGTTTCGCGGTTCCACTTTGGAGATGTACGAGTGACCGACGGACCGTCTGGCCGCGCGAGCGAAGTGCCGACCCAGCCCCGTGTCCGGATATCGCTCCGCAGGGCCAATCAGGACGACGGAGAAGCAGAATTATAGGTGGTTACTTACCCGCAGGAGAAAACTCCGGACTCTTTCGATGGGGCTCTTCTCGCACAAAACGTCGAGCCCCCGGGAGCGTTCGTGACATTGACATGTTAGTCCCGGGATGCGCTGTGGACATCCGAACTGATGGGCGGATATGACGTCGGCCACGAGGAGCCACACCAAGACATGCGAGTTCAACCAGCGCAACATCTGTAAGGGATAAAGTTCCTTTGAGCACGGTACACGTCACGAAATCCAGAATGACGAGAAACCGGGGTCAGAGCTGGTGGGTGCTATTCCCGATAATGCCCAGTCCGATATCGCGGTCACAGTGACGCATTTTGGAAACTGAAGACCGTCAAATTGTCGAGAGTTTCTCCGGAGCTCGGCCATGATCGCTCGTGTCGCTTGAGCTCGAATTTGGGACTCCTGAAGCAGCTACAAGCATGCACGGAGAGTGTCTCAGATTGATATCCAGCGGATGAGCGCGATGTCATCCGCGTGAATACTTCTCGATCCAATGATTCCAGCAGATGTGCGAGAAGGAGAGCGACGGAAGCGTTCGGGTTTTTACACTCATAGGCAGACTCGAAAGAGCTAGGAATCAGCGCGGCTTCGCGGTCGAGATCAACGCACCTTGCGATCGGACGTTGAGTCAGCCTCCCGCCATTACTCGAAGTGTCTCAGCGCTGCCTGAAAAAAAAGTTGATTTTAATAAGTTTCCCAGCTACGTGCGAATCTTTTTCGGTCGAGCTGGTCGAGGAGCTCGAGGAGCTCCCAGCGGGAAAAACCATGCCTTAATAGACATTTCGAAGGGCTGTCATCGAGTCTCGAAATGGAAGGGGATTTAGTCTAAATGTATATGTAGAAATCAGAGTCCGAATCTCGGTCGGGGACTCTCTTTACAGCTCTTGGGATCGAAGCTCGAGTCGCGGGTCGAGGACGACTCGAATATATTTAGGATGGGGATTTACATTCAGGTATGGAGCTGAATCCGATCAGGGAATTGATGCCGGGGCAGATGTTGCCAACTCATCAAAAATAAGCTGCTCGACGAAAATCGATGGCGGGACCGAGATGCGCCCGAGTAAATTCAAGAGATGGGAAACATCCGCATGAGCTCCCGAGTGAAAACTAGGCACCGAGGAAGGAGCATGCAGACGCGACGGAATTCCTGACGATCTCCGAGCTCGATGCCAAATATTCATGCCATCGGGTATCGTCGGGAGTCATCTCGCCGAGATTTGTTTGCGACAAAGTCGGTCTATCCGGGCGACGATGATTTTCCCACAGAAATGTATCGGAATGAGTTCATAACGACACATCCCGGAAGACATCTGACGTTTTCGGATTGCTCTCGTCAGGGTGGAGCGAGTTGGTGCAGACTCCCTTGGATTTCCAGGTCATCGAGGGGTCAAGCCTGCCTCATCCATTCCTGGTCCGCGTTTTACGGCCGGAGAGGCCCGTTTCACGACGCCGTATCACCACCTAACCACCTAAGCTATCGACGTCTCTGCAGTTCAGTTCCGACACCCCAGAGATCTCCGTTCAGTCCACCGGGATCCGAGCTTGCTTTGCTCAGCGTATGTTTCAGAAGTTCGCCCGCGATGATCATCATGCAAGTCATGATATTGCTGTTGTTGTTGCTGCTGCCGCTTCTGCTGCCCCAGCGCCGCCTGTTCGGTAACGTCAGGAGCCGCGGGAAAAACTCTGGAGGAAAAAGTGATATCAATGAGCGCTCGTTAGCCTGGCGTCATTTATCACGGCGAATATTTGTTTAGAATTCTCTCCCTGCGCTCTGGATGAGTCATCAATTTTGTTCGCACACGCTCTCAGTGAAGCCAGAGGTTGCGTTCCTCGGGCGGTCGCCCCGGGTCGGCTTGCTCGCTTCACTTGGAGATAGCTGCTGCGGCGTTCGACCGGGAACAGGAGGAAAAACGTCCCGCTGAAGCCTCCGGATAAAATTCCCATCGTGAGCTCGAGGTGATCCTGAGCCGACGAAATGCTGATCGACAAGGGGGAGAGTTGCAGCTTCAGCTCCGGATCGGGAAAAATGTCGCAACACCGGTCTCTGGTTGCCGCCGACGAGAAACACGGTGTAACGAGCAACGTTGTGCGGGGACATTGATTTCGTGAATAAACTCCATCAGAGAGAAGCACTCGTTTATGAGCAAGACACCATCCGCTATGTCAGTTTTAATACCAGAAGCACGAGAACAAAATTAAACCATCTGACCAAGCCACAGGCCGAATGGGGCGGATTATAAAAATCAAAACAATCCCCGCACGTAAAGCCAAGCCACAAGTTAGCTCGCGAGATTGCCTACTTCCGTGTAGTGCGACAACTGACAACGACCGAATGCGATTTTTATCTAAACGCTGTTCTGCTTGTCCGGGTAGTGATCTCAATCTGCGAATAAGCAATTAGGCTCGGATCAGGGGTTATCGCGTACATTAAATTAGCTCCCATTGTCCGGCTGTTTTCCACCGCCTCGGTTGCCTGCCGGGAGATTAGAACGCCTCCCGAGAAAACGAGGAGCTTAAATTTCCTGCGCTGTTTCCTCGGGAACGGTGACTGGACCCTCGAAAATCGGGGCAAGCATGACTCTCGCACAAAGTCACGATGATGAGCGATGCGATTATTCGATTTCCGATGAGAAATTCGAAGTATCGACTATGAAGGTGACTACGATTGCAGTTAAACACGCCGTTTCGCAGTCCACGCAACGACCACGAAGAAGGGTTCGGATCGCTGCGGACTCGTCGCAAAAGGGTACGCATGCAAGCTGAGCGAGACCATCGCAACAAATTGCCTGTTCTTCGATTCACTAAGTGACTGACTGCACGCCGAACGGTCCTGTAATAGCTGGGTTCCTGTGGACACAGGGGAACACGCAGCGGGAAGCTCAATGGAAAGGCAATAGCAGCCCCCACCGGATCTTCGTACTGTTTTCGCTCCCCTGCAACACCGATACGAGGGGGGGGGGTTCTTTACCTCGCTCGCTTGTCCTTCGCGCGTCAATCGGCCCCCTCCATCCCCCTTCCCCTCCGTGCCTCCAGACCGCTCGGTCACTTGAACACGATTTGATGATGACGTGTGAGTATTGAGCTGCGATGTATTCCGTGACAACTAATTCTTCCGGATGCCCGGTAATTACAGCATCAGAGAGATCGGGACGTCGATCGTTACAGCTCGGTTTCTTCGGGGGACGTTGTATCTATCTCGAGCCCGAAATGCGTCGATTCACGTCGCCGTCGCATGCCGTATTCGGAAAACCCAGCCATGCGCTTCTCTCAGCGACGGCGATTCTCTGTCCGAATGCTCGGGCTGAGGAATGACTGGACCCACGACCTGAACAATGGACGAAGGTTCGGAACGCCGCGTCGCTATCTGAGAGAAGCTCCGATGCGACAATGTATCGACGAGCTGCGAGATTATACTGTGGCCCGACGATCGATCCGAGTTGGTCAGAAGACAACGCCGGGGCTCCAAGCCCCTGCGAACCGCAAACGATGTACGACTGCGTCAGCGTGAAGCCACCAGCCACAGATGGATGGAGGGAGCCATCAATCATTCTCTATTTTGTCTGAGCCCTTGAGCGCAACGAATCACTGGATTCCGACGACGACGGACGAGTCGCGGGGCTCTCTGCACAACAGTCAAAGCCGACTCGAGAGGTCTTGATGCTCGGCCCTCGAGAGACTGGTATCAGGGCTTCAAGCAGAAAGAGGAAAATCGGCGGCGAAAGGGACCCATCGGCGACAGCGGCTCCAATCAAAGTATTAAAGTGCATCGAGCCACAAGAGTAAACACGTTGTAATTCGAGTGAAGTGGGAAGCTATGAAAGTGCCCACAAACGAGTGTGGCCGACGGAACGGACTTTGGCGCCGAAATTCCCCGTTTACTGAATTGGAGACGTCGAGTCGAGCTCCCGAACCGAAGGGAGAGCTCTGTCTTATTTTAAAAGCAGAGGGAGAAAGGTAACGCATCGCCAGTCCGGTGACATTCACTCTTCCCTTCCATCGTTTCGTTGATCAAAAAGTTTCGATGCAAGTTCAACAGTTTCCGAGTCTCGAGACTCCCCCGTCGCTTTCAAAGTAATCGAAAGCGGCGCGATCGTAGAATAATTTTCTCGAGTAGCAAAAAACAGGTGCTCCTACACCACCTGTGGGCGGACGGAGCAAGCGTGCCTGATGGATCTTTCCGTGCGACATCTTCGATTCTACCGGGCCGCGTAACTTTCGACGTATCGTCGTCGTGCCACTACTCGCCACCGACCGCGTTCTACCGGCCCCACGGAGACGGCGAAACCGTGATGATAACGTGTGAGCCGGAGGAGGGCAAATTAAATTTTCGCACGAGTCTCGACGGCTCGTATGGACGAGTTTTATGTCGGCGGCTGATGCAAGTCGACGCTAGAAGTCATTCGGACGTGTGAGTCCATCAAGGTGCGGCAACAACCATTTAGCATGTCGCAACTTCCCAGTTTGCGGAATTCGCGCCGCTCCGTTCGTCCTCCCGCACGTTCAGAACGAGCTGTCTTCTAAATGATAAACAGCTCGGACCGCATTGTAAATGAGTTCAGCCGTCTTTCCACCCGCCGTGTACCCGTGTTCCCGTCTTGCCTCCTCTGGAATTATCGAGTCGCCCGCTGTCTAAGTTAAATCACGAGAAATTATTCCCACATGGGACGGCTGAGATTCGGGGAACAGCTCCCAGGAGATACGATCTGGTCTGCGGCGGAGCTCGTGATTTTCTAGACGCAATTGGTATGCGGAATACGAATGATGTCGTGCTGAGTAGCTTGAAGTTTGACATTTAGGTTTGACAACGCCATTGTCGAGGGCTCAGGTCAATCCATGGGCGTGGGGAGGGGTAAGGTTTTTGCTGCCGCAATGTGTCTTGGATGGAGCATCGTCGGGAGAGCACAATATCCGTAGGCTTTGATGGCTACTCGACGTCGAGACCCACGATTGAGAGGTCGGTGACGATGATATGTGACTTCCTGGCCAGTCAAAACAAGTCCGGGGCCGAAAATCATGCCTATTGGTCGACCAAGAGACTGCCCAGAAAGCACTGGACCCTGTCTGAGCTGAATACAGTGGATCACGGAAAAAAACGAAGCTCGTCCGGGAGCAGTCGGGAGACAGGAACTACTCCCGGAACTTCTCGTAGTCGTTGAACTCACTCACTGAGCCGAGTGGGGCTGATTAGTGCTGTCGAACTGTATAGACAGTATGTTCTCAGGTATTTTGGGTTCTGCTCGAAGTTTGCACTGCAATTCCCGACAAGCTCGGGCTCTATTTTTTATCGAGGCTGGAGCCCAAGAGTCTTCCCACGCGGTATTTCCGATCCTTAATCCCACCGAGACCGCGAGGGATGGAAACGTAGTATACGGCCTCCAGACTTCATCTTTCGTGAGTCGTTTCTCCACCGAGGCCACATTCTCGGTGTCGACTCCGTCGTCGCGGTCGTCGTCATCTGGTCGGCGAAGGCTGTGAAACCTTTTATCACGCCTGGTTTTCCTCCAGAGGATCGCAGCGTAGCCTCTCTTGTTTCTGTCTCTACGGTTTTTGCCTTCACTCAAGTTTTGGGACGGAACTTTCGAAGCAACCGCTGTGTTCACTGGTGGATCTATCTCGAGCAAACACGGCGGCGCAGTGTTGAATCAGCGCCCTTTCCTCTCTTCGTTGGGATCGAATACTTCTCCGGCAGACAGGCAGCGATTAATTCGTCTAATACGCTTTTGTCCGAGCTCGTCCGACTTGAAGTCGTTCAAACAGACGGAAGCTGCTCGAAGAGCTCTGGTCCCCGAGACGAAGTCCGGATCTTTCTGAATGGATTTCCAAAACAAACAAAACATTTCGACGACTCTGTCCACCCGCCGAATGTGTATCTGTGTGAAAGGTCCGGATCTTCTCAGTAGAAAGGACGCGTTTCGAATGTCACGATACAATAGCGCGATCCGCGTATCCGTATCTTGCGGAGCGAAATCGATCACTTTCGCGCCTTTGATTACAATTGCCCTCCCAGACGCGTGTTTGGCGGGCCCCGCTCAGTTTTTCTCCGCCTTAGACCCTTGAGCTTGCGGGTAGTCGCGGCGGAGAACCGGAGGTTCTAATGCCAGTCATTTCCAGGGGATGAATGAGGGAGAACTACTCTCAGCTGAGAAAATATCCGAAATCGAGAGCTATACTATGTGCGAAGCCTGAGACTAGTTTCCCGGGTCCCGAAATCCATCAAGTGCGAACTCCGCCTGGATATCCCGAGTCGTCCATCAAGCAACCCGAATAGAATCCTTGGGCCTCGGTTCGCGCCTCCTGCTCCCTAGAAATCGCACCGGGCGGCCCTGCCAGAACCCGCGTATCGATGATCGCATCCGGCGACAATGACCCCATAGATGTAACGCTCATCGCTCAGGATCAATTTCATTTTTCTGCCCAGCCGAATCAGACCCATTGCCACTCGCATTCCCGACCGCACTAGAGCTGTGGTTCCGTCAAGGGGGGATGAGGTGCACGGAGCGAGGAGCAAATCCGCACAACAAGAACAAGCTCCCGCAGAACTGGGGTTCCTGATCTGGTTCGCAATGTTTGATGAAGGTAGAATCTCAGGGACACTGATTCCGATGGTGGCAGAAAGTTTCTACTCTGGGTCAAAGTGCGAACCATTTGGCCGCGATGAGTCTGTAACGTCATCAGTGCTCATATTGAGTATGTATGTACTTCCTATGAATGTTATAAATTATAAACGTCAGAGATCGACAGCGTTCGTGGGCGCCTCCTGAATTCCGACAGGTTCGTCAACCGGAGAGTTTTGAGCGTGATAGGCGATGGAACCCCCGTAATGATGTATGTAGAGTAGTCGTGCGGCCGAATCGGCTCGATCCGCGCCGCTTTTGCCGAGGCTGACAAGCGGACCCCTGACAGTCGCTCGCCGTGTCGACGTAGTCGCGGTGGGTGGTAACTTCGAATAGTGAGTCCATTCCCGGGGAAATCTCCTTCACGAATATGAGGGGGGAACTCCATTGTTCTCGGATGGATTCCGGAACGTTCAACGATCGAGAAAGCGATGCAGTCATCATGGACTCTATGGTGCATCATCGCCTCCAGTCCATCCGATCCCCGTGCGTTTTGACTAGGAGCCTTGAATCGGGGGCCTCGTTGCATATCCATGGGATGCTTTGCGTTTATCTGTGCATACTTTCTTTTAGCGACATTCGGTGCAGGGGTCAGGCTGGAATCCGGGGTGGAAGCGTACAGGATGACCTCGAGCTAGCTCCAAACTTCATGCATTCATCCAGAGAAGTCAAATCCACTTCAACGCAGCGAGCTCTGACAATTTATCACGTCGATCTCGGAAAATACGCCAAAAAATTTGAAGTCGAACACTCTGCTAGTTCAGACTCCATTACCGAGTGGTCACGGAAGGCCATTTCTGCATTATATCCATTAGTTAGGATCAATGTCGCAGCATGTACTTGCTCAATCATCATTAGTCTTATCTGCCGTACCAACACCGATGTCGATGCCCGCTATTCCTTCCTGGGAGAAGTAATATTTCCGCGATCGGAAGAAAAATTACACGGTCGGAGTAAGGATGCGTGGGCGACGATCACTTCAATGCTGCGAGAATGGAAACATCGAGAGTCCCGCAAATCGGGGACGCGCCCGAGATAGCTCCGGTCGATTGCCGAAATCCCCGGGAACATTGAGCTCCATGGATTGAAGTCAGCTGATCCTGATCGACAAGGGTGTCCAGCCACCCGTCCCTTGGCTCGACCACTTCAAAGTAAAGCTGACTGAGTCGAGCCAGCGAAGGAATGACCGCGGCACGATAAGGGCTGACCTTCTTCTCTCTCTCTCAACTATAGAGAATGAGAAAGCACAGCTCGCCTTTCGAGCGTGTGAATGGTAAATGTTCGAATGGGTTAGTGAGTTCCGTGCGTCCCACTCGCTTCAAAAACATGAACGCCGTCGTGATAGGACGGGACGCAGTGAGAGACTGAAGTCACGAGAGATGACGTGCCGCCGCGTATTTCTAATAGCCCCTTCCCAGACAGCAGGTCAACACCTCTCATATCTTACTTGGATTCGTTTCTGGAGCTCATTCGGCTTGTCCAGCCCCTTCATGGTTCGTGCGCGCCTGTCTCGGCCGAGCTAGAACCGCGCGCGCCCTTCTGAATATTTATCGTCGGAAAAAGTGAGTCGGAGCTCCAGTCGAGAGTCGAGAACCTCGCCACGGAGACTCGGCGCACCGAGACTTTTCTCCATTTCGGGTAGAGCTCCAGGAGATAGTCATCGGGCCTAATCAGTCTAAGAAAGCCTAATCAGTCATAGGCTGCCGCTCCCGATCGGAGTAACGATCACACCTGACCCTAAAACGAATAATGCAGCAGCGACGACCTCAGAGACCCGATGAAAGGCTAGTGGAAAAAACAGAGTCCCTGGAAGTCCCGAAGGGTTGAGTATCCCAGTCGCATAAAAACCACATTGCCGTCCCGCTTGATCGATGCTGAAGGTCGGTACGGTTGGAGAAACTGACTCGCCTCCGGTCGTCGATGGGGCTGTTGCCTAGGTGGATGCGATGGTGAGCGTAGCAACAACATACTCGCCTTCAACACCTACCAAAAACAGTTTCGGAAACCGGGTCAGAGGTCAAAGCTTCGGCTCCTCTGACGGTCCGGCTATCCGAAGCCAAGAGAAGCCGACAGGGGAACATTGCAGACTCGGGATTTTCATCTCGGCGTTGCCTTTTTCACTTTTGTGCTGAACGCTATATCTTCCCCTCGATTTTTCTATGAACCTCTCTCGGTGACTTCTGACCTGTCTGCCGATCCGCTCCCGTCTTGTCGACTGCTACTTGATCTTCTCGATCGCGGCGAACAATTGAGCAGATGGGGAGAAGCTGTCTCCCGAAAAATACAATACGCCCTAGACTCTTGCTGATAACGCGTAGTGAGGGAAGCGCATCCCGAACATTCCAGCTCGACATTCGCAGGTTTCCAAGGTGTAGAAGCCTTTTCTTGGAAACTTGTTTCTGCTTCGCTGCGATCGTCTCCACTTGACATCTCTTCGATGCGATGTCTTGTTATTCACTTGTTTTGAAAGCTCTCCTGTCGCATACTCTTGACCGTCTCTTGAAATTGCGAATTCATGGTGGTTTCACAAGGAACCCAGGCAAGGACACAGAAGAGGAAAGCTCGTGATCTGGAACCCGCCGAAAGCAACGTAAGACAGGACCGGGACACGTGGGACTTGGTGAAGATACAGAGTTCAGTGGTGGAACACGAGAATGATGCGTATCAAATCTGAACCCTACGACGATTACGGGCCGAAGGGGGCTCGAAGCGTGAGTTCACCATGTTGGGAACTCTTTTCAAGCAGAGCCCGATTGAGCCGAACTTCTGCAGAGCTCGCGAGCTCCTGTGACCGGCGACATACATATGGAAACGTTCCCTGCGAGCGCTCGTGAACTGGAGTTCTCCCAGCCTCAATGCCCCCGCTTGTAGGAGACCGTGAATTTGACTCACGGTAGCGGAGCGTATCTCATTGCTATCCGTCGGCGCCTCAACCAAAGGAATTCAACAAAAATTGAACATGAGCGACGATGATACCTTGGGTGTCCACCGAAGCTACATAAAGAGGATTCGCGAGAATATAATGACGAACATCACCATGGTAGGAAATACCTATGTCGACCTGGAGCAGGACTTTGGACCACAAGGAATCCGAGCGCTCACGGAACTTTATACGGACAGTGTGCAGGCAAGCGGGAAGAGCAGAGGTGGAGGAAACGCGCGATAAACTGTGCACGTTTGATGGGCCAACAGAGTTCAGCTGCGACAAACTGCTTTGCGATGGGGTCTAACAGCGCGGAAATGCAGCAGAAGACGACGACGACGACGAGGAACAAAGAGCAACACACACGAACCATCATACATAAACACCGCAACGAATTCGCATTTGTACACCGCGTCACGACCGCCCAGCGGGTAGGTTCTACGGGTGCGCGACCACGAGCGGTCGCACTAGCGATGTTGCGGAAGCATGCAAATTCCATCAGCACAAGGAGAGGGAAAAACCTTTCCGAATGAAACTTCCGTGTAGAGAAGAGCAGCGCATGAACTTTGCGGAGAACGTGAGAGAAAGTTTTCCGGGAAAGCGGCGGGAGACAGGACAATCGAAACTTTCCTCCCCCTTCTACTCGTGAACCTCATTTCTATTCCATACTTCTCGAATTCTCCTCGTCCACTCTTTCTCCACGGAGCCTCCAGGGGAATATGCCTCCCTCGCCGCGCCAACCTCGTCCGGTTTATGTTGGAATAATCCTCTCTCGGTGGATGATTCTAGGACATCAGTCTGTCACGCTCAGAGCCGTCTTCTACGAGGCTGTCCTTGAATGTCCATGTCGGAATCATGAGACATGATCGGCTCCGGGGAGGCGTTTTGGGTAGAACGAGACAACGTCAATCAAGAGTAATCGCGAAACAGTCACCATGGGGCTCGCCTCGCCTATGAGCATAACGCCGACGCGACGTGCACGCTCTCGCTCGGGAGCTCTGCTGTTACACGTTGAGGGAGCAAATTGCTTACAGGGCTCATCCGTGCGCAACGGATTGCTACGGAGACGTTTCGCCCAGCTCGCCTATCTCTAAATCTTCCGCCTGAGTTTCGCTGCCACATATCCACCGAGATCTCTCCGCTGAGCGACACATTAGCGGGGCTGCACTCCGTCCACAATCTCTTGAAGGGAACTGCTAATCGCCGCCAATGATGAGATTTTCCGCATGAGTCATCGTATTAATGAAGTGTACATCTCAAAGTCTCAGAGTCCCTGTTAAATACCGTCGTCGTTACTCCAGGAGTGAAAATATTGATCGGTGGACGATCTATCCCCTCCGCCTTCACCTCAGTTTTGGTAGAATAAGGATAGCCGTTCCTGATTCTCTTCGATGACAACGATGGTTCGGGGTCGCGTTATGATTGTCGACTTGGAAGATCGGATTCTGGCTTTGATTCATCAGGTAACTCCCGGGTGACACTTTTGCTCTGTCGGTTTCTCATGATGATGTATCATCAAGTCATGTAGTATCATGGAAAGATTGTAGCGCTACGAAAGCTGAATCCGACGAGCTGCCCACGGGAAAGGGATGAGAAGCTCCCGTAAGACAATACCGGGAGAAGATAGTTGGTCCGTGGGTTCCTGAACGGTTCTGAACGAAATTCGGATGCCGCTCCGCTCGCGGTCCAAGATCAGACGCAGTAGTCTTCGCCACATGCGTTCCCAGTTTTCGACCTCAAAGGAAATTATCCCGCCTCGGAATAAACGGAGCAGCCACCGGACATGGGGGAAATGAGCTGGGGAACGGTATGGCGGGACCTCCTCGAACCTCTCTTTCTTGAATCCAGTTCCGCCCACTCATGAGTATCGTCGATGCGTCCTGTGGAGTTCCTCTCAGATATTCTTGGAAGAACAACGGAGAACCAGACACCGAAGCAGCAGCAGCAGTGGGCGCAGCCAACGATGCGGCGGCATCGTTCGAGCGGGCATCGCGGCCCCGGGGCTTTCTAACACGATTACCTCAAGGTCCGCTTGAAGATTCTTGATGTCGGATAATGAAGCCTTCTCGCTATCATCCCCCACAGTTACCCCGCCAGTTAGTTAGCTGGCCGCTCAGAGGACTAAGTAGCAGACCAAGCAGCTAGCCACTTAGCCAGGTATTCGTTCTAAGATCCCGTCGGCTGACTGAATCGGATTCCCTCTGCCGACCCGCTCAGGTCTCGCGGGCCAAGACTTTGTCTTCAGCTCAGATCAAGGTGGGTTTTCCTTTGTCGGCGCTTCCGAGCGCGCCTTCTTCTACATGGAATGACGTTGCTTTAGGTCAGGCACGTGGCTCTCCGAGAGAATCCGGAGTCGCCGAAATCCTTCGCGAGTTTCCACAACTCTAAGGAAGCCCGAACTGATCGCCGCAGACGATTCGAGAGATGCGATGCGGAGTGAAAAAGCGCAGAAGTGCTGCTCAGAGAGGCCGACATACGAGCCGCTTGACAAGCGATCGGACACTGAGTCGATTAGTTCAAGAGGATGAGAGGTTTCGAGGGAATTAGAGGGCGGCGAAACAGAGGATCCGGACAGAGACATGTTGGCGTCGGGAAAGGACGACCTAAAGACGGAGTGAACCCGAGACGGGAATAGAGGTGAGGAACGATGGAAGTTACCGGAGTCGGTGATCCCGGAGGGGAATTCGCCCAAGGTAGATGAAAACAATGGATGGGCCGGATGGGAAACGAGCGATTCAGATAGAGCGGTGAAGCTGGTCGACGAGGCCTCCATTACCGATTGAAGACCTCCCATTCCTCCTACTCCACACGGAAACATCGGTCAATGGCGAGATTCATTAACTTAACGGATGTCTGTTAACGAAACTATTACGACTATCATGATACAGCCCCTCTCTCTCCGAGCGAGTAGGGATGCTGATATTATTGTGACAACACCGTGATACGCTCGATGAGAGGTATTGACCACGATTCCCTAAGCCATCGAGTATTCCGCTCCTTTTTCCCGCTCAGCTCCTATTCTCTTCGTCTTTTCCTTCGTTTCCTTCCTGCTCCTTCTCCACATCATTTCTCTATTCCTCCTCGTCCTCCCTCTACGGCTCGCTCGAGCTCTACTCAACCTGAGATCCCGCTTATCCTTCCTTGTTCTCCGGCACACCGAGCCTCTTCATCTATTTCCCTATTCTTCCACACTTCCGCTGTCCTTTTCCGCTCTCTCTTTTCCCGCTCCTCTTCCCCCTCGGGTCCTTCGCGAAACTCTTTCCAAACCTTCCCTCCCGCTGTTACTCGCCGACCATGTTACCCGCCTTATTCTTCAATTTGTTCCCCTCTCCCTACCCCCGATATTCTGCTTCTTACCTAGTTCCCCTCTTCCCGTGCCTGTCTCCGAAAGACATCATCGCGGCCGAAAAGACGAGTCACTCGTGGAGCGCCTTCGGCTTCCGACGGAAACTTTGGACTTCTCACGGAAAGCTTACTCAGTTCCCCTCCCGTACCTCCCTTTATCCTCTTTTCCACCACTCTCCATCTAAGCGTCGCAAATTTTCCCGGACCCGGAGCTACCCCCCGTTCTTCTCTCACAGACACCAAGGGGCAGCCAGCCGATATCGGACGAGATCGTTAAGCACTCGCTGCTCCTTATCTCTCCTACCGAAATTCTCCTTGGCTCCATGTCGTTCCTCTTGAATTCTCTCGTCTGTCTACTCTCGTTGTCTCATCCTGAACTTCGGGGTTCTTTTTCCCACACGGACTCTCTTCCATCGTCCGAGCTCCGTTTCGCACCCCTCTCCGATTGCCTCGGCCGACGTCCCTGTCAAGTCCCTCCGACACGGTGTCGCGATACGTCCCGATCAGAGTCGAGATGTCTCCTTTCAAACTCTCGGATATTTGCAATGAGCTTCAATAATCACAGCCTAGGTGCTACGAGTACCGATCGAAATATTCGCGTATTTCCGCCCGTACCTGTGAATAATTATTGGGAGTCGGGAATCTTCCTCTATTGACCGTCGACGATATTCTCGACACCATGCCGAGCGCCCTCAACCGGAATTTTCCAGGTTTCTAGCTCCCCGCGATTCATCTTAATCGTTAAACTTTTGAAAATCATTTGCCGCGCCATTATGTGCAAAACAGAGCACAGCCGCCGCGATAATTAAATCAGGGAAACGAGACCAAACAAGCGTACAAGCATTCTGTTTTGCGAAAACTTTCGCTCGGACGCCTTCAGTGTTCTTCAGCCCGAGCATGATTCCGCGTGTCCCGAGTTTGAGTGAATGAGTGTGTCTGACTGACTTAATCTGCGTAATCTCCGCATACATACATAGATGGATGGATGGATGCGCGTTCCAACTTCGCCAGATGAATCGGATGAATCGTTTTGTTCGTGAGTGGCCGTAGATGTTCAAGTGACTGTGGGCTTTGTGCGGGCTGCGATGGGATTAGCTCGGAGCGCTTGACATTCAGCCCTTTGTCTTTTTGCTCTTTTGTCTTCTCCGTCGTCGTAGTCGCAGACGACGGCGGCGCGGCGTACCGTCACCGAACGTGAGTCGGAGCCGAAGAGAAGTTGCGCAAATAAATGCATATGGCCAAACTTATTGCACGTTATTAATAAAGCGCCCAACTCTCCGCGTAGATCCCTCGCCTCACGTCAAGAGACACGAGGGAGCGAGCAGAGAGTGGCGGGTGCCGGAGGAGCGCCAGCAGATCAGTTGCGGAATGGATGATATCGCAAAATATGACGAAACTGAGAACTCTTTCGAAATTCGCCTGATCGTTTCCCATCAACTGGGGCTGGAACGATCGCCTGCCGAGCTCCTCAACTCGGATTGCGAAGAAGGGGAAGTTTCAGAAAAGGAAAACCTTGGGCCTAGTTTTAAGACGGAAATCGCTACCGCACATACTTGGAGCTCCAACCTGGGTCCAAAACTAGAACAGAACCTGTGAGCGAATTCAGCACAAATCTTCGCTCTATGCACACTGATTTCGCAAGGGGTTCGCGGCCGCTCGGGAATTTCTTTCCCCATCTCTCCATCGCCATGATCGTCGCAATAAGGCTGAGAGAGATCAAAAGTCAAAAGACATAAGGTCCAATGTCTGGAAGCCGTCGACCATCTCCGAAAAGATGACCCCGCGTACGTCCCAAGCAGAGTGGAACGCACCGAAGATTCGCTCGCCGGTTTGCAAGCTCCCGGATTTCAACCACCATCAGCTGTTTCTGTGTGATCGTGGCATTGCGTTCGTCCGAGCTGACTCTCCATTTCCTCTCTCCACTGTTCCTATATCAGTCGAGCTAGATTCCCATGGATAATCCGGAAAATAGCAGAGCCTAGGCTAATAGGCTCCATCATGAAGTGGGTTTGTCTAGCGTTCCGCATCTCACCGGGAACTCACTTCATATTCGGCACGTCCGAGAACAATTACCATTTTCCTGAGTTCCCCCGATGAGAAATTTTTAGGAAGAACTATGCTCGATTAAGAACTGGTGGGAAGGGGAAAAGCGGCAGCGCATGATGCTCCTGAACTTCTCCGGGCATCTAGCGAGCTGAAGGAAACGCGAGGCTCCAATGCGAGGGAAAATTTCTAAAGCTTCGGAAAAGTTCCACGTTTTTGAGCTACCTCCGAACAAAGAACACGCTCTTGAGCACAAGCTTGTCCGCGTATGCGTAGCTACTCGTTCAGAGCGGATCAATCAAAGAACCGGCGAAACAGCCACCAGGTCGTTGCTCCGACAATTAAAGCCTTTGAAGTTGTGATTCAAAACGATTCCGACGATTCAGAACGATCGCTCGACGAGTGTTGATTGTTTGATTCCGTATCGACTGCAGTCCGACAGAGCGAGTTAAACGTCGGTGCTTTGTCATGTGTAGCCTAACAATCGGCGTAGAGAGCGTTCCAAGTCACAATCAGTCACAGTGAGTCGATATGGGGGCGGGGTAGGCACTCCACACCGTTTATCGCTTGTGATTTCCGCGTTGGTATCCGCAATGATAATAAATGATACCAGGGGAATGATTGACGGTTTCGCTATCGAATGCAGACACGCGACTCAAGGTCAGCGGTAAGATCGGAACACAGACAAGGAACGACACCGACGGCGTAATGATTCGTTCCAAGGTCGGCAGATTGTCAGCTTACTTAGCCGAGCGACTTGTTGAGCCAAGGTACGTACGAACGGTCGATCTCACGGGTGGCCTGTTTCTGAGCAAGAGAAACTGCGTCGCTGTGATATTCCTAAAGAAGAAGCTCGCGATTCGGCGGAATAATATTTGGCGAGAACGTAAACATTTTTGACATTCGTTCGAGCCGAGATCTTTAAAGGTTGAATCGATCGGCCCTCCAAAAAGCTCAATTTTTGACCGATCAAGAAAATCGCCGGAGCGTTGAGAGCTCTGGCCATTCATTATTGCGCGAAAGATATTTGAAAGTCTTTCAGGGAGCAGGAAGTGAGTGCGTCCTGGATCGGGGGCGGGAGATTACATCGAGGTTATTCAGTGAAACAAAGTGACCTGATAGATCTACGACTCTCCGAAAATATATTCGAAAATAATCCCGATATAATCATCATGAATCCATAAGCAGACACGTTATCGTATTCATCGCCACATGGATTTCTCCCGTGAAAAAGAGGCCAGTTTGAAAGTGAGACTCCATTCTGACGAGGATATTTTGCGGTGGGCTTCCGGAACTCTACTCGGATGCATTTGCGAATAGAGCCCAAATAAAGTTCCGGAATCCTGACACGGCTCGGACTGAGCTGGACCTCCGATCGAAGTCCACTAGATTTCTATCGCTTCACTTTGACTCCCTCTCCACCGCTGCTCTCTGACCTCACGAAGATTGTTCGAGCTCTCTCTCGTAAACGGTTCCGTTTCTCCGTAGCATTCCCACTACGCTGTGGACAGGTAATACCTATTCCGCTTCATTTGAATATTTTCCTTCTACATGAGTCGACTCCAGGTCCGGAATCTTCGGAAGAAGTTTCGGTTGATTATCCGTCACGATTTCCGGAATGGGTACGCTCCTGCACGCCGCTCCCCCTCTGTCGAGCGGGACTCCATCGAGAAATGGACATCTTTTTAATGAGGGTAAGATGCATGCTCTGACAAAGAAGCTTTCCGATTTTCTTCACGGGGCAGGTTTCATTTGAGAAACTCCGCCCCTGACTGCGAATATGTGGGTTCTTCCCACTGAGCGATAGAGCCTCCAGAGAGCGGGAAACCTTTTTCAGCCTTTCGGACTGGACGGACAGGGCAAGAGACCGACCGTCCGGCTGGTCAGAGCCGCCGTACGGATAGACTAGGACGGGGCATCCAATTTACATAAATGAGTTCTTTGTTCCGGTAGTTCGGTCACCGCTGGAGTTGTTCCACCCTTCAAGCACAAACCAGCCGTCGAAGGCGCTGACCTGCTCGTCGGCAGATCGGACGATCTCCCTGGGGGAATACGCTTGAACTTCTTCCCAGGGCATGAACATCAAATGAATGACTGGACTAGGAATAGAACCGATTACGTTTAAAGATGTCGAGTGGCTGCAGAAGAACAGCCGTTGTCCGACTTGACAAACGTGGGCCCGTTCGGTTTGCAGAATTTCGCCATGAGAACGACGAGGACCTCTGCGAGAGTGCAAGAGACGACCATAAAAACGACATTAATCACAATATCAAGAACAACAGCGATAAGAGCGAAGATGAGCGCAGTCGACGGCGGGGAAAAGCAATAACATGGAACGAATATAACGACAAGAAAGGAGGGACTCTGACCGTGGCCCGTCGCAATCGTCCGCCGATCGACGCTGATTTCCGAAAGATCGGAACTCGACGCACTGCGTGATTGCGGCTGATAGACGAACTCGAGTGTGAAACCTTGAGAGGCGATTTCCTGCCTCGCGAGTGGAGCGGTGTCGCAGGTGAGGTTTCGCATCGGGGAAAATGTCTGAATCGCTGCAACGATCAGCGATTTATCCAGAGATCCTTTTCCAATCTGCGCCGCTGCGGTCTTTCGCTGTTGGGACATTTGCGGGTTTCCGCCGCGGCTCTCTTCTGATAAGGGTCGAGAGAACTCCGGCTTCCTCAATTCGACATGCGACCCCATTGTGATGTCAGACTCTGCTCTTGAATATAAGCGTCGCATCCAACCGGCTATTTTGGCTTATCAGACTTGGTGTCGCGTTCGCCCAGAGAGGAGACTCGTGCTCAACTGTTTCACGAGATCTTATCGCTCGCACGGGACTCCGCATCGAATCAGGGGGTAGGGGGGAGGCGCCGTCGTCTGACAGGAATTGGGGAGATTCGGGCTGATATTCTCGACGGGTCAGGTGGGGCATGAAATGGGGCGAACCCCCGACGTTTCGAAGAAGCTGCTCTCACTTAGAGCTTCGGGGCTTCAGGGAAGAGGGAGGGAAGAACTCAGGTTGTTTTCCTAACTGATGGGCTCCTAGCATCAAATCATTCATCATCTATATTTTCGATTCAGGTGGGAACTCACTTGATGCCGCAACTCCCGGCGCAATCTTCGAGAGATCCTCCACCAGGTCCTGTGTTTCTTATCCAAAGGTTCAGATGCAATGCGTCTGCCACGTATCAATTTATGAATCGATTAAGAAATCGATCGACCGAGGATTACGAGCAGATCACTTCGAACAATCAATCACACTTGCGAACACAGCGCTCGATTCACGAGCGAGTTGTAGGCACGAGAACGGAGGCACGCACAATCCACTTCGAGAGGTAATTACTTCAAGTAAGACTCCACAGCGAGCGAACTTATATCACGCATCAACGTGCATTATTTCACGCAGCGTCCCGAACAGACAGCGCGGCTGAATGTGAACACGATTCCACGCGCGGCGACGGTGGCTTCCCTCCACCGAAATACCCTTCTCTGAGGCGTACTCTCCACATGACCCTTCCTTGTCGATCCGCTTCCCCAAGAGTTTGCCTGAAGCACGCCACGGCCAACAGTACACGATTCCCTCCGCCGTCCTGTTGAGCCGTCCTGCCGCTCGTTCGAGCGATGATCGATCAATACAGCTGCATACTATATTTTCTGATAATAAAATAAAACCAACTCCATACCGGCTCCCTGTTCGCTCACTTATCGGATGACTCGCTCAACTTGACTTCCCTAACATTTCGCGAGGCCAGTGCGCTCGGAAAATCATCGAAGCCCAAGCGGAGGTCGATCCCCGGCCTTACTGTCATGTTCCCGTTGAAACAAGCGCCGACTCTTTTGCCGCCCTGACGGGGAAATATTTAAAGAGCATCCGTTCTACGCATCGAGCAACGGTTTCTGGATCTTTATTAATTTTCTCCGATCACAAATTCCGAGGGCTTCCTGTGACAATTCAATGCGATGTGTGCATCCCAGTCAGGGCAGAACAGAGCCTGGATTCTCTTCGTAAGCAAGCGCTTCGTAAAAATCGCATCCGTTTCCTCCATTCCCTCCGCAGGTTGATGGAATGCGGGAAAGAATTCTGTCAGAGATTGATCTCTGATGGGGTCTTTCTTGGAAATTGAGAGACTCCGATTCTGTAGCGAGTCGACTCCGGTTTCGCCTCCGAAAGCCGTGAGTTTCCAGGGCATGTATGGATCTCCCCATCGGAGACGTCTCCCGGGGATACCCCAGCCAGCGCCAGAAATGTCGTCACAGAGAAGGCTATGGAACCGATTTTGAAAACGGGCTTTGCGTCGCAACGACTCTCATGTCATGACCGCAGCCTCATACCTATCGAGGATGATGGATTGAAGCGGGGTCTCCCTCATTCACTGCGTAACGTGGTATTAAAGCCCCGAGGAGAGAAATGATGAACATCGAAGCGCTACCTCTACTCTGCACCATCGGCCGGCGACAGCGAATCGATGACCGTGAACAGACTAAATGGGTGTGTCGCTCTCTCAACAAGTGCACTGCACTCATTTCCATAATTTCAATTAAAAGCAGATTGAATTATTAGACGAGGATTTTATGCGCTGGAGGGACTCCAGTGATTCCTCACAATAAGGAGCGACGAGAAGCTCACCGAACTCCAAAAACAGTGCTCGATAAAAACCGGAACAATTCCTCGAGCTTTCAGATCATCGATCCGGTTCCACTGATTCCTTGTTCGTTCGGCGAGTCGGTTCATTCATCGTCGATCCATTGAACCCCGGAATCTGGGCATGTGTTCCGTCGAGAATATCGCGGGAGAGCCTTTCTCGCGGGCAGCATATTGTTTACGAGGCGGGCGCCGGCTTGTTGACGACGTAGATTAGACTCACAGATTGGGTGGCTGTGTTCGTCATCGTAGACCCATCTCCCTGAACAGCATAAGATCGAGACAATAGTCGAATAATGATCACTTGAAATCGGCACGATGATGTCTCATATTTCCTTTTTTCCCGGGATTGCTTAACCGCAAACTCGGTCAAGCTGAACAATGAGAGGCGCTTCCCGGCTATCGAGTTCTTCGTAATGAAAGAGACATCAGAGGCTGATTCTCGGAAGATTGACCCTCGGCTAGCTCGTGATTTCTTCGAGGAGAATATTGAAATCCGCCGAAGATCGGAAACTTCCGAGAAAGCTCGAGCTCGCGGTGGATATCCGCGGGGAAACTTCAGGGTAGCCTCCGGCAGAGAGAATTCGATCACGAGCCGTCGTTTTCCTCTTGAGAAGTCGTTCGATTGGTGCTCTACTAGCCATGAGCACGTTCCGGCCCGGGGCGGTCACTTTTGGAACAGCAGCAGGAGAATATGTTCGTACTGCTAGAGCGGGTATATCACTTCGTATGGCCAATCGTTGCTTCGCTTGTTCCCTGTATGATTGATAAAGCTCCCGGCTCAATGAGTTCCGGGCTGGGATGATTGGGCTCCTTGAATGAAGTGAAATCGAGGCGATCTCCCGCTCCAATCAGAGCCGCAATCGCCGTATCAAATCGAGTCCGGCGGAGTCATGAATGCATGAATCGCTTCGGGGTTGACGAATCGAAAATTCCCCGGCAGAAATCTCTGATGATATTGAAGTTTAGGATCTCTTTGCATCGACAATGTTTTGCGTTAAATTAAATCGATCACTGGGATGGGAGCTACGATGCTCCCTCCGTGACATGGTTGTGACAATTCGTCATCGCGGTGAAGAGTTGGTGAATCGTAAATCATTGGCTCGCCAGGATTTGTGACCAGTGAGCTACCGACGCCATGCGCTACGGACTCGTCGATCACGGAAGACGTACGAGATCTTTGACACACTGCATCGCTTCCACTGAACTGACTTGATCGTTCGGCCGTGCGGTCCATGACATATTACCTGTGAGATTCTTATCGGCTGTCCCTCTCTCCGTCCGGCTTTCTGACGTCTCAGTCAATCGTTCAGCGGAGAAATCGAAACCTTTGGAGGGGGCCCGTCGTTCTCGGATACCCTCTGATTTGGAGCATGTTCGATTCGAAGACATTAGGTCCACCGTCCCGGGACGAAACCCGGAAAGTGCCTTGGCCGCATCGATTCGGAAAGCTCCTGAGGATAAGGCCGATGCTGAATTATTTCTTAACAAATTGTCGCGTTTATTTTCGGACTCTGCCCTCAGAATCAACATCGCGTGGCATCCCCAATCCTCTCGGAGCGGATGAGCATCTGCTTTTCGACGCGCCGTCCACGGCTGCTCGGAGCGAGCTATTTTGAGTATTTTGATTCGTGACTCCGATTGACACCATCGCTGCCGGATAATCAGGGCGAAAATCCATCGGCGCTCATCGCGGCACGCCGCCGGAGGGACGACACGAGAATTAATATGGCAGGTACGAGGTTGCTTTGGAGACCGCGGGCAGAGGTGGAAGCCGCCCGAGGTAGTGGGCGTCGCGTCGACTTCCTCTGAGGAAACGCTTCGATTTCTGAAGAGTGGAGCGGAATTCCAAGTCTTTGGGAGGCTCACTCTCTCAAATTGGACCAAATCCGTACTCGATCGACTGTTCTTGTCAATCACTCTATCGGATTGACTCGGTGACCTTGTGGCCGGAAATCGAACGCGAGTTCGCGAGGTCGATCACGGTCCGCGGAACTTTCCAGACAAGATCCGCAATCTCGGCTCGTCCACCGCTCTCGAGCCGGAACAGTCTTTACCGAGGCTAATGAACGAGAAGCGCGGCAAGTGTTACACGGCTACCGCCACGTGACGGCTGTTGAGTTGTCCACATAACGAAAGGGAGGGGTGAGTGGCGAACATCTAGGTGGAGTTTTGCCCCTGGGATTTTCGTGATATGGATCCTTCGGCCGTGCAGTATACGCAGCCAGTGACGGCGCTGGCAGCACTTCACGGAAGTAGTCGTTCGTCGCAAAGCCCTTCAGCCGATGGAATTGAATTGGCTGCCTCCATGAGCGACTATAACAATGAGCTCAGTCGGTACGTCGGCCGACGTGCGCATCGAGCTGCCCAAACGTACCGGGTCCTGGTCAGAACCGTGGATGGAGAGTGAATAACCTCAAACGTCGCGAGCAACACTCGCTCTCGATTGACTCAGTGGGCCGCATGAACTCCTCCGACATGCTCCTGATTTTGTTGCTGATGCTGGTCGTTCCCAGCTCTTCTGCAGCTAACAACACGCGCCTGAAAACCCGACCCGAACATCGGCTTCGAGCTGCTGAAAATTCCGAAGTGAGTTTCGGATGCTTCGCCGAGGATCCGACAGTTGTGACCAGAGTCGAGTGGAAGTTCCTGAACGACTCGAACCTCGATCTATGGTTGTACTCCGCCGGGGGACTGGTGCTCATCCCTTCGGTTTCGAGGAATTTCAGCGGTGTATACGAATGCGAGGGTTTCTTCGGTGCCCAGAAAGTTCAATCAGCTTTCCTCGAGCTACGGGTCTTGCGACCTATTCGACTTCAGAAGTTTGTGACTGTCGTCAGGAAACTCACGGTGCTAACGTGCCGCGCTCGCTCCGACTCACCTGTCGTCGACGTTCGATGGTCCCGGAACGGTGTTGACGTTGAGGGCTCTGACGTGTACCGAGCGAAAAGCGAGACCGACAACAGGTTCTCCCTTGAGGTAAACAGCGGGGAAGAGTTGACCAAAGGAGGCTTCTCGTGTGAGCTGACGAACGATTTCGGCCAAAACTCGTCGGCTCAATTCTCGCTCCCACCGGATCCCTCGACGCCGCGTATCGAGGTTTTCCGCGAAACTATCAGAGTGAGGATCGGGAAAGAATGGTGCCTCGACCGAATCGAAGTTTCGCTATCCACAAACGAAACCTTCACGATTCACTGTCGCAGCTCAGACCCCATCAGCGCCTTCAGGCGGCTCATCAGCGGCTTCGTCGATGTCATCATCTCCCCGAAGAGCCAACTCGAAGCCAACTCGGTGTATTACGGTCGCGCGGTCGTCGTGGATTCGAACGGGAAAGAAGCATCGCAGAGCAGTTTCGTTTTTGAAACAAACGAACTCCCGCCAGACAATCGTTGCGAAGAGTTGAAAGCCGTCGCTTATCTCGTGTGGATGCTCGCGATCGGTATTCAGATTCTGTGAGAATCGCGGTGCTGGCGTCCCCGAACGAGTGAATCGAAAACGTCGCACGGAGCTGCTCCAAACACGGATCTCTCGTCACGTAAGCACGCCGGCCAAGCGGACGTTTCCGTGGACGAGCCTCGAAACTTCTGTGCCAAACGCGTTCTATGCATGGTATGTGACCGACCGGACCTCCAGGATACGAACCCACGTGAGAGATTATGGAGAATCGTGAAGCGGTGGAGAAATTATTCGACTCCTCCAAGGAGAATTATTGAATCTCAATTCAGTTGAAGTGACTCCGAGCCGTGTCGTTTCCCGATGCGGAAATTAATTCCGAAACTCCAGAATTTTTCCCCCGTGTCCAATCGAGGAGATCTCCCGACTACTCGAGACCGTCACGCGTGGCGTGCCCGGCCCGAGCGAGACTGGGTTCAAACGATTGATCGACGAGAACACGGTGTATAAGCACAGGAAAGCTACGGGAAGAAAGATCATATGCATGCCTAAAAAAAAACGGAAACGCCTTTACAACTAACGCTCCGAGTCACAGCTCGGTGCATCGACGCAGATATATGCAAAGTAAGCCTTATAGCCGGCTAGCGGCCAGCGGTTACGGTGCCCTGGGGAAGAGGAAAAAGCCTTCGTCGCCGCCCGCTGTCATCGCGTAGTGGTTTCCGCGACAAAAACGAAGACGACGAAGAACGCCGACATTTGCAAGAAGACACTCACTCTATGGGTAACGTGCCTCGATGCTGCGGCTATGCAAAGTGGCAGCAGGTTGCGTGCGGGACACAACGCCGTCAGGTCATTTCTGCAACGAGCCAAGCCGAGGTGGTGACCCGGCGAGGCTCGTCTGATACCACTCGCCGTCTTACTCTTCTCTCTCGCTCTTCATTTTCCGGATCTTTCCTTTCCCCGTCATTCTATGGTGTTTGTTTTGCTCGGTCGTGAAGCACTACTTTCCATAAAAGGCTCCCCGAAGACTCCTTAATTCAAGCGACAGCTACTCTCGGAAGCTGTTCTGAGAGCCATTCGGCCTCTACCGAGCATTCCCCACGATGTTTGGTGCACGTCGACGATTCTCCATTCTCTTCCGGAGCGCTCTTCCAGGACCCGTTTCTCCGGGTCTCTCGATTGACCCGTTGGCTTCTCGCAGCGCAGAACTTTTCTCTCGGTCAGTGATCCCCTCGCAGCCGCCTGGAACAGGCTGTTCCGCGTGCATCGCGGATCAAAAAGCTCGCGGCACGGAAACGACTTTCGACCTTCAGCGTTCGCAGACTCTGACCCGTTGTCATCTCTCATCATCTGGTGGACTTGGTATTCGAAGGCCGTCCCGAGCCGTGGGCGTATGCTAACCAGATCGATCCTTTTCAATTTGTCAAAATAACCACAGGGTGGTACGAAGCTCTCCGATCCGGTGGATCACTCTTTTTGATTCTGAGGATCCCCAGAGTGACCTATGAACGATGCGGCTACATCGAATATTCGGAGGGATCATCCACTCGAACTACCAGCGAAATTCGAAGGCAGATGGGGATTGTTATAATTGATGATTGTTATGTTATTTTTGGTGGCTTACGATCTCAGCGAAGTCGATAGAGAGACGCGTCGCTCGTCGATTGAGCGAGCGCTTAAGTGTACAATATATTACCTCAGAGTATATAATAAATGGAGTCGTATCGTTCGCGAAAATCAATGCCTCTTGCGAGTTGAGACCTCTCTAACTGATTGATCGAGGTAAAATCAGTAAATCTGGGTGGGGAACACAATCTCTCAAGGTGAATAGGAATTCAATCGAAGACTCGGAGTGAATTCGAATTCACAGCGCACACAGAATTTCCCCGACGGGCAGGTACCTCCCGAACAGACAGGGGTAAGGACGGGTGTGCCGATCTATATTCAAACTCGCCCATGGAGTGCTCAATCATGAGATTCTGTACGTTCATTGTCCTCTGCGAGCTTACCGCGAGCATGAGCTGCAGCAGATCGCGTTCGTTTTTCCACCGCCTATACACCGGTGAGCCCGCGGAATCTCCTCTGGAGCTTACATCGGGAGAATTAGGGGTCTATTCTCGGTCCGACGAGTGGCGACTGTTTAAACTCTACCAGGACGACATGGATATCTCCTCCAATTCTGAGCATAATATATTATGATGGGAATACCGTCTCTGGAGGGTGCCCGTCCTTCAGTGGTCGACCGTCGATCAGGGATTAGGAGGAACTGTCCTCATATTCCCGGAGGGAAGACTGGCACGGAGATCCCAGGGAGTCTCCTCGGTTCCTTGACGTTCGGCTGAAAGTTCGAGGCATGCAAAGGACGATTTTCCTTCAATTTTTTACCGTGCCGCGCAGAGTTCGATCGAGTTTCCCGGAATGGATCATATACATCAACATCATCAGCTACAGCTCTCATGGATTGAGGATGACCGTGGACTTTGACACCGCACCAAAATCGCCAGCTAGGGGAGGATTCGTTCCAAAGACTCTCACAATGACCTTGCCTCTTACAGAATAATCTTGTGTCGAAGCTCACTTCAAATGCTCGTTTCACGCACCGTAGAAGCAGTCCGTAGCGATTGCTCCGCGCCGTTTGAAGCCTCGGTCGCCCCTCAATGATTATAACGACGGACTAATCTCCTACTGGTCACTTGACCGAACGGTGAAAAATACACACCGACGCCTGAGATGCGCAGGTCGAAATGAGTCGCTCTCTGTGGGGATCCGCTCACCGTAGCTAGCCGGTGCATGCAGTTGCACTTGCGCGTGGTGACGTGCGGCAGGGGTTAAGAGATCTGACGAGGGATTAAGGAGCGCTACTCTCGCACTACGAAGCGGTGCGCCTACTTCTCGCCTATGGCAACGCCGTTAATTATACCGCTAATCTCTCTGCCGTCACGAGGAAGCAGAGAATCTTCTGAGCGCGAACCTTTGCCCCCTCTACTCGCACCCCCTTCTCTCTTTCTCCTCTGTGCCTCAGACAGTGGAGAGCGTGTATCAGACACAGAGGACGAGCCAAGGCGTGCAGAGGAGGATATGCCGCTCATCCTGCAACAAAGCCAAGTTAAGACCTCGCAAGACGCTCTTCTCCTGTTTTTTGCAGCTCTGCCGCGGATGAAAGTTCTGTCCGTTCCCGACTTCCGAAGTCCATGGAAAAACAGCCTTGCTGAACTACATTGACTTCGACGGCCACCTCGCGAGACACCCGTACCACCCCGAGTGGTCAGGCGCATCGCCGCATCAATAGGCGACGATGGGAAATGCAATTCGGCTCTCCCCATTGAAAGCTAACGTATTCTATCGCCGGGAGTTTTCGAAAGTCCTCGCAGTGGCGACATCTCGTCCGCTGGCTTTCAGAGATTCGTGCAGAACCTTGAGGAGCTGCGAAGGGATCTCGCCATCTTGGAGATAATAGTGACAACTTGATTAAGGAAGAATCATTCCCGAATTTTCGGAAATTCCAGATCCAGCTGAAAGAAGCTGAGTCTTGGCTCTCTTTAGAGGGAGCGTCAGACTTGAAGCGAGCTTAAAACAAAAATTGAGAGTGGGGAAGATTGAGGAGATTTCTCTTTCTCTATCGCCCTCTGACAGAATCTTCAAGACGAAGGAGAACGGAAACCAGGGACAACTCGGACGTGGATTAGATGGAGCTCAGAGCGAACAGCCGGAACCGAAATTCGCTCAGGGTACGATAGCCGAGCTTTACGGAATGGAGGAGCGCCTCACGATTCCAGCTGAACATGACAAGCGAAAATCGCTCCGATTAGTTTCCTGTCAAGAATTCCCTTGTCATTGAATTTCAATCGAGGACGAGGAAAGAATTGGGTCCAGATCCTCAGAGACTAAATCGGATATCGCTTAGCACGGCGGGAATTCCCAAACTGGACAGTTCGGATCCGCGTCTCGGCGCGAACCCGCCCTTCGCATCGGGACATCTGATCAAGGGTACGATGACTCGTTATTTCGCGTCTCTAGATCCCGCATACGACACTCGGGACTTTCACCAATCTGAGAACGGCGCAGAGCTCATTCGAGGGCCCCCCTTTGAGTATGTCGTTGTGTTTCCCGACTCCTCATTATTCGGATCCCGGGTCGACGGCGGATTGCGATCGCCTCTCCCGCAGCAGCATCGATGTTGTCATGATTCACGATGCGATGATGGATCCGATCTGTCGGAACAACTGTTCGCGAACTTCTCCGGACTCCTTGTTTACTCAGCGAGGCAGTTCTCATTTCTTCGGAGTCACTTCCGTTCATTGTGTCGGGAAGTTATTCCGACTCGGAGATGTTTAGCTTCTATGAGTTGTTTAACACTTCAATGTTCTGCATGAGCGAGCGAGAACAAGGTTTTTTCAATCTGTTTCGAAATTCGGTTCTCTCGCTTGCCATCCAACAGCCCGATCGAAATCTCGTACCCGAACAGACACTTGACCTCTCAGTTCCGCTTCTTTCAACCTCGCCGATTGAGTCTCACGAATCAATCTCCCCGAAGCGCAGCTGCGGCCAGCATCAGCTGAGGGTAACCTTTGGGAATATCGCTCTGGACTCAGCACCGACGGACCATTGCATCATCAGTCGGCTTAGGCCACCTTTCTGTGGAATCGAATGGATATTTTTCACGCGGAGAAAGGACACCTGACACGGTGGGGACAACAGTTAATAGCGGTGTATATCGCCGAAGGTATCTCCGGTTTGTTTATGAGCGTTCCGGGTACGCGGCAATGAATAATAGCCGTCCGCCGTTCGTTCTGTATCATTCCACCCGTCTGACTACGACTCTGTCGTCACCAGGTTAAGTGGCCCACTTCCCTAGCTCCTCTGCCTGGCACGTATCTGCAATTTGCTGCCGCTCTAACCACCAGCCGTCTGCCTCGGCTACTGCCATTGCCGCTTCTCATGCTACCACGCCTAAGACGACGCTTGTCCGCTTGACCCAGCGACTGACAGTCTGCGCAGCCGGCTGGAGGAAGGCGGCGAGGTGCACGGGCTGCCCCATTTTTCTTCGGAATCGCAGGGTTTTGAATAAACCACTCGTTCCGAACAAATCCTTCAAGATGACTGCTTTCGCTGAGACTACTGGGTGAGGAGCGGGGGAGCCAGGAACCGAAACGGATCGAAAACGTGTTTCCGATCCGATTTCGGAGAAGTCTCGCGAGCCTTCTCTTCAGCCTGGTTCCCCGACGCCCCGACGTCCCTGTGTCGGGAGTCCCCCTCCGATCTCAGGCGTCCGGAAACTACATCGACGATACGAAGTGATAATGCCGAAGTTGTGCTTGTCCACACCGTCTATTCGCGTACACCCGTTCTCCTTATCAATCGTACTCGCTACACGATCGCTAGCGACTCGACGGGGTTCGAGCCCGGGGATTTTCATCGAACTGCTGCGGCGGCATCCGGCAAAGGGTGGAACATGAACGTTGCTTGACTGAACGGGAAGAGTCGGGGAGGGAGACGCTCATTTGGAGTGCTGGAGAAAGTGGTCTTCAACAAGTAGATTTTGCTTATCGCCGCACCGTTTCCGGAAGTTGAAACGGAAGTCAGTCCATCATTAACTGTTCTCGGGAGCTCGTGCCCTCAAATGGACTGTTCATCGGATCGATGCTTTCCTCAGAGAGTCATACCTCCATATAATGTTTCGAACGCTGAACTCGCTGCGGATACGGAGCTCTCCATGAAGCGCCGGCTGATTACAATTCCGAAACTCAGAGCTTGGATTCGAGGAGAAATATCCTCCCAAAGATCCCAAGGATCTCTCTCCGTAGTTTCTATCGCTGCGAGTTTCATCCCAGTCTGGTCGACAATAATTTCATATCTCCGTGAAGATGATGAGGGTGCGGACGAATGCTGACGCATCGACGCAGCTCGCGGATACACGTCCCTGTTCTCTGCAGAAATTTCTCTCCGGTATAAACCAGAGGCGATTCGATAATCCGACGCCGAGCGGGTCCGGGGTAATAGAGATATCGATAGGTTCTCACCAAGGTAGACGAGAACGACGGCACTCGTGAGCGACGCTTTCATCCACATTGAGCAGCCGGACTGTTCGATTCGCGAGAGTTTTCCCTGGTGAAAATGGGGGAGGTCTTGTCGAACAAAAGCTTCTTTGTACTCGTGTTTCTTGTATGCTCTCCGCACTGGCTAGCAACCTATCAGAATGCCAATCCATCCTTCCATTCATTCACCTGATAATCTAGGTGGCCGTCAATCATGCTGTCCATCTATCCAGGACTATATTTCTTCCGCCTGGGGGAACCCGGGAAGAGCCTCCGCTCGCTTCGGCCGACTGGATCGTCCCCGTCGCGGTGGTCAGGAGGTGGAGGAGCGATCTGTGGGTTTTTCATTCATTATTATCTTCCAACCCAGGAGCGGTCACGATTCTGAGAGGCACCGCGAAAGAAATGCATCAAATTGAAGAAAACCGAAAATATTTAGATATCCGTCTTTTAGAGGCCAACGCCGGACGGGTGAGAGATACGCAGGGACCGCATCTCCACGGGACGGGACTTCTCCCCGAGTTTGACAACCGGTGTTTCTCTCTTGTTTTGTCAAAGTAGCCGCCGAGCGATACCTTGCTCGACGGAGAGCGAGTTCTTTCCCGAACGCAATCTTATTGAGCAAATCGAAATGTCATTTGCTTGCTACTCTCGAATCCGATCCGATCAGGTTGGAGAACCTTGGAACGACGTTCGGGAGTGACGGAGCGTTCTCGGCCAGCAGCTCGCGGCGGAGTCTTGTGGGAAGACAGAGCGTTCAGAAAAACAAGGCGGAATCGAGTCTGCGATATCCCAAGCATTGATTCGCAGGTTCTCAGCGGAGCATTGCGCGACATTTGCTAGGACGAACTCCGAACGGGAATCATTCCAATAACTTCCCCCGGAAGCGTATCTCGTTCCGGGCTCCAGGTCTTCCGACATCGTCGATAGTCGAACCCTTTCCTAGACTCGAGAGCTTCAAGTCGATTGTACATATGTACACCAATACCAGTCGGGCACTGATCCCACGCTCCGGAAAGTTGCCTCGTCGAAAATTCATCCCGCACAAATCTCCGATGCGTGACAGCGTGGCTCGAGATGCGCTAATGTTAGCGTGTCTATTTTTAGGTCGATTCGTCCTCTTGAATCATGAACAATGTTTCCACGTCTCGTCGCACTGCCTTTTATTTGTCTTGCAGTCTGCGTCGAGCGACACGATGAGCGAAGGGTTCTGAATACGCTGGTTGTGAATGTGAATAATTCACCGAACAGTGCGACTTCGGAGAATGCCGGGCTTCGTTGATCATTTAGCAGATCAAGAGTCATCCTCGCGGCATGGCCCTCTGAGAATAAGCTTGTGCATCCCTTTACTTCATGCGTCGTCGAGTTCTATCCGCGACTCCAGGAACTATTCGCGACTGCCTTCATGATCCCAGGAAGGAGGCGGAATAGATTGAGTATAATTTTGCGCTTCTTTTCCGTACAAAACGTTCCGATTTCCTTCGGAACAATCACAGTTTGAGCCCGCGAGAATGAGAGGCTCCGGAGCCGAATGACACTGCTATTCAGAAGCTCCCTCCTTTTCTGAGGAAATAAATACCCAAGATTCTGAGTCAAGGAATTGAGAAACGGATTTGCGGCGGGCAGCGGACAAATCAAGGAGGTCAGAGATGGATGAGAGCACAAAAGAACTCAGGAGATGGAATCAGGAAGAACAACAGAAATCAGCGGTGGCAGTCGTCCCGCCGCGGGGAGGAAAGAAAGTTGAGGGGAGGAATATAAAGACATCACGGAGCAGAGGAGGAAGGAGGAGAAAACGAAATCAACAATTCATTGATTACCTCGGAAATCTACTTGGCTTCCTACTCTCGGGGCTCGGTCTCTCTCTATTTTTTTCCACTTGTGCAGCTCCTATACTGCGGGTCGAACCGTTGGGAGCCAATCTCCCGGATGCCCGACGTGACGTTGATGGGGGTTGCGGACAGAAGCCCTTTCTATAGGTCGATGATCTCGGTGTAATTTCGTATAGGAAAGCTCAGGCTATTGATGTTTGAAAAGCGTAGGCCAAGGTCCTGTTTGAGATGATTGTCTGAATCGGAACTCGAAAAATTGGAGCGCCTTCTCTTATTGAGGAGGCGCGTGAATTTTCCTCGCCCATAATTTGCTGCCTCCAATGCTGCTGAGACTCCAATGAATGACGGGACGGGAAGACGTGGGACCATCACCGCATGTGAAGCTGCCGATTGCAAGACGAAGGGAAAGTTGAGGGGAATGTTGGGGATTTGATCAGGACCCCACAACATTGACCGTCTAGTTTTGTCTCAGTCGGAGGTGAACGCAGTTTGGTCTAGATGATTCCTGATGAGCGGCACTTGTCGGAGGATACCGGAGGCAGGTAGTGAGGAACTCAACCCATGAATGAGGACGCAGGGTATCGTGCGGCGACAGAAGAATCTGTGTCTGAGGTTTATTTCGGAGGTGCTTTTATACCATCAGAGCTCCATAGGCTCGTACAGAGGAAATTAGTTCCAGAAAATATAATGGTACAGAGTTAACGATGTTGTGACAGTAAACATAAATAATCAGAGTCTTGGCAACCAAGTTGGTGCAATTATCCTTATCATAAACTTCGAGAAGATTCTAGACAGTAAACAATGGAAAGTTATTGTCCTATAGAGGGCAAGTTTCCAACATTTTCTCCCTTACTGCGGAATGTTCGATGAAGTGTTTGGGACTCTGAGTGCTGTACCTCGAATACATATATGAGCTCCAGTTTTTCTTTTTCGGTGGGCACTTGTTTCCCTCGAGAGAAAGCAACATGGTCCGACGTTCGCCTTCTCCGTCTGGCAGCAGTTATACCTGGGATCTTCCACGTAGGCATGATGCTGTTGAAGCGTTCGCTGCTGGTGCCGATGCTGGTGATGATGCCCGTCCGATACTGATCGAGGATGATACTGTTCAGCTGCCTGCTCAGGCCGTTCGTCCTCGGAAGCGAAGATCCAGGAACGGGTTCATACAATTTGCCTTGTTTGTCCAGCGTAGAGATCGGCTTCTTTTTCAGCAAGCTATTGACGTTGCTGGGCTCATCTGGCCTGACATGGATGCCGAAGCGCGCCGCCCGTATCGTGAGCAGGCTCTTCGAGAGCGCTAACCTCCCAGGTCTTGTGACCCTTTCGAGAGTCTTGCTCATATAGAGCCAAATGGTCAGATACACTTAGAAACGAATTTCGTTTTCGAATAAGAGACTCAGACATTAGGGATTGAGAAATCCGTGCTTAATTTTCGCTGGAAGAAGAGCTGTTCTTGTCTGGTCCAGAAATCTAAGTTCTAAACAGTATCTCTGGGTTCCGAAAAAAGGTATCGGTAAGCTACAGAATATGCATGTAGCTTGCTCCGTCCCGTGATGGGGAGATGCCGAGTGGAATGAAGTTCCATCTCCTGGCTGAGCTTTGTAGCTCTACGCGATTCTGTGTCGACAGAAATATCCCCTTCGTGAATTCTTGTTGGAACAATCATTACTGGTACGTGAACCAATTCCTTCGGAAACAATGCAAATTAGGCAATTTATATAGGTATTTCAAGCATTTTGCTGTTTCATGGTCGTGTGTATGACGGATGGAAAGTCGAGTTTTTCAGCGCGCCAGGCAGAAATTGTCTCAAACTCATTTGAATGCTTTCACACTGCTTGATCAGGGGCGCCGTGGATTGAATCCATGCTGCCTTCAAGTATACGATTTCCGTGCATCATCCATCCGATCCTATTTGACCTCTCAAACCGTCTTCGCGAGCAACTTTTTGAGAGAAAGACGGCTCGCGGCGGTAAAGTCTGGCTGTATAGATTAGCTCAGAGCGATTTGCATGACACAATGCAACTTGTTTTATCTGCTTGTAGGCCGCCAAGCTGAATGACTTCAGTCATTTCACTTGCGACTTTGACTCTCAGGAGTTTCCAGGGAATTCGATCTGTGAGGTGATAATTGAATATCACGAAACATTCACCAATATCGCATTCTCCCCACTCCATACATGTGGTACAATTGAGTCCAGAATACAATAGTTTCGCATGTCTCAGGTGGATCAAGTCCTGTATCCTGAGAACATTCTCTGACTGATTTGACGCTGTGCGTCACAAAAGAAAGTCTAGGCCCATTAATATCTGCGGTTTGGTGTTCTCGAATCCATCAATATCGTGGGTCTTTCGAGTCAATCGACTTCAGTGGGATTTGTCTATTCCTCTGATTAGACTGAATTCTCTCTTGTTCATGCGTAACATGGTTGCTCTCGAAGAAGAATAAAACTGATAGATTCTTTCGATTGAGGCGGAGTTCGCGATTTGGGTCCTTGACCATGCGACTCAGAGCAATATTTTTGTGTGTTCCTCTAATTCTGCCTAGCGGATTGTGTGGACGCTATTTGGGAATTCACCGGTATCGAGAGCTATCTACTCGATGCAGAACGAGGATGTGCTGGGGCTGGGATACATGATGACACCCTGTCATCGTGAGCCTCTCAGGCACCGAAAAGTCCTTATGAACTCTTTGTATTCAGCGAGACGAAAAAATTAGTCATCGCTTCTATGGTTTACTTCTTTTCTCTGCGGTTTCTTTCTTGGGCTTCCTTCGCAATTACAAATACAAAATTCGAGTGCATTGTAAATACCCTATGGCCTCTTATCCTTTCACCAGGCGACGTTTGGTTATAACGGCACTGGACGACGATGCGTATTTTGATATAGTTCGAACTTAAGAAACTGCGCCGGGATTGAAAATCAGCGACCCTTCCGGGCTGTTTCTGCCTTCTGCCTCGAATGCTGCGGATAGATTTCGGATTTGTCAGTGAAGAGTGCAAACAAATCCCATAGGTTTTCTATCCATTCCTGCTCAAGACAATGGAACCATATTAAATTCCGCCTGTGGCGAAAATTGAAAGACAAAGACGGATTGATCTTCAAGTCTAGATCACATCTTCATTCTTCCTGCCGGGAGAAACAAGCTTCATAGAGTCGAATTTCTCCGGTTACGAGGAGAATATTTCCAAAGATTCCTCGGAGGGAATGTTGTTAACATCGCGCCTTTGGGAGGATGATTCCGCGTTCATATTTTTCGACTTTCCTTGCTTTCTCAATTAGACAGAAGCGTGCATGAACAGAGAGAGAGAGAATCGATCCCTGGTTCGAAACACCATTTTTCTTCTGTTCACGAGAGAGTCGTTGCCATTCGTCTCTCTTGAGTGAGTAGCTCCTCACAGGGATTAGACGATAAGTCATGCTTCAGTCTCGATCCTGATCTGTATCAATGAGCATTATGAACACAGTATTTCATTCAATGAGTATGCAGAAACCAGCTGTACCAGAAAGTTGACAATCTTCGGACTGCGAGTTTTCGTCAAAATGAAGAAACTCTGAACACGCTTTCACAAGCACGGCCATCGCAATGTGACTGTGCAATAAGACTGGATTAGATTGGCTACTTTTCTCAATGGCTTTAGAGAAAGTATCGGAATCAGATTCTAAGCTGAATCCCACTCGTCGATTCCCAGCTTGAGAATTTCTCAGTAAGGTCTGGCATTTATACTGTGAGCCATGAGCCTTTGAAATCGACACAAGTCACTAGAAAAAGAGGGGGCAGCCGTTATTGAATCCGGGCCGATCGAAGACGTCGTGATTCTGCATCTGAATGGTCGGGTCAGAAGTAACTGTCCGGAAATTCCTGGTTTATCCAATGAAAACTTTCTCCTGGTGAGCAGCGGGCATTGTCGGCGTCATTGAACTATTTGTATTGCTTTCAACCAAAGCTTCTTGCTTTTGGATGACGATTCGATTTTTCTGGGCGAGATACTCTACTTCTGACAGTATGTCGACATCTCTATCTTGGTGTTCCAACCATACATAGATTGAGTTATAGTCGATGAACACGTTGTCAAGCCCATCTTGCTGATATGCGCTCTTTCAGAGCTAGCAATACTTTCCAATAAATGCATCGGAGGCATTTCTCCTGATTTTCCTATGATTTAGACAGTTTTTCATGTCATCAGTTCTGTGAATCTGGAGGCGGTTGCTGTTGAGGCAATGATAAGGGCCTCTTGAGCGGTTGACAGAATGAACGGAAACAGTCATTTGTCAGATCTGGCTTCTGGTCGTCCTTCTACGAAATTCATAGAGCCATTGCTCCAGATTCAGTCGGAGGGTTCAAACTCGATTCGATTTCTTGAAGAGTTATCGGGGAGCCACACACGAGCTCCACACGAGGCTTCATGGGAAGAGTCTTCCTTGACTCGCTTCATGCCTCAAAACCCCTTGATGTCCGCAACGCAAAAACGCGGACGTGAAATCGATCGACAAACATCGATTTCCTATTTTCATGTGCAGCAATGTACCTTCATGTACTAGGACCTCTACAGTCCGAAGCGAGAGACTTGCGTGCGCTGTTCTTCAAGGAATTCATGCTCTTAGCATACACGGTTTGCGCAACTCAATAATTATTAGTCTCTGCTTCAATTGCTTGCTGCAACTCAATAACTTCTTCAGTCCGAAGCGAGAGACTTGCGTGAATTCTTCAAGGAGTTCATGCTCTTAGCATACTCGGTTCGCGCAACTCAATAACCATTGGTCTCTGCTTCAATTGCTTGCTGTTATCCGAGTTTTCTGAAGTACGAGAGTATGTTGGCCTATGTCGTGCTCTCATGAGCACTGAGTCATTACTTCTCTCGGATACGTGAACTCAATCATTTTGAGAGTGATACACTTTTTTTGACAGTACTAATTTCTGGTATTGGCTAGACTTCAGGTGAGATTGGATCGGTTCGAGAATGGAATTTTCACATCTAACCGCGAGACTCCAGAAGGGAGCTAGATCATGACCTTGACTATTTCTCTTTCTGGATCGTTTCTCTTTCTTAGCCATAGTACTAACTTGAGCGAAATTCTCATTCATATTGGGAGAGCGTCCAAAGTTTCTGCGAGCCCCTTGGGGCGAGTCCCTTTCACTGGTTTGTTGACCTTCAACAGTTTCTTCAAGATGATGCTCGATCCACACTCGCCACACGAACTGGTCCTGTTGCTCGGTCCGGGCTGCTGTTCATTCGCTGCTCGTTCGTTGTGTTTTCTGGTTGAGCCGGCTCGTTGGGTTTTCTCTTTTCTTTTCATTCGGTTTCATCCATCTATGTCTTGATGGTGTCCAAGTCATTGCTTGACTTGTGATCCTTAGATGCGCACTGCCACTTCCTCATGAGTGGACTTCTGTATCATCTTCATGTGACATTCCGTTATGGCACAGTTTTACGCCTGCCTTGAATTGTTGTCTAACCTGGAGCGTCCCTTCGTTGCCTTGTGATGTCTTGGGGTGAAATCGTCATCGGGATACTTGGTCTTCCTCTGGTTCTTCTGATCAAGTCATGTGGCAGAGATTCCACTCCACTCCTTGTGTCGGAGACTGAAGTTTACCATCGATATGGCCAGGTCTCGAGGCGTTGCAGTCGTCGGGTTGTGATCGAGAGGTGCTTCGATGCTTCAAACCCGTGTTGGTTTGCTTCACACAGTCGGGAGCTTTTCCCGCTCAAGGTATCATTACTTTTTGAGTGCGCGTTGGCAACGTGAACTGAGTACTCAAGCTTCTGGATCATAAAGCTGTTATCTGCAGATATTCGAGTTCACATAACGAGAGAGTTCGAGAAAGTACAATCCGTGTACGTTTTCTCCTGTTGCCTACCTTGGTCTGTGTATATCAGGACTCTCTCTCTTCATCGATTGTTTCTTGTAGCTACAAACAATCTCGTGTTCCTTTGTGCTATATGGAGGGTCTCTACATGGAGAGTTTCTTGGTTATTCAGGCTATTCACGGTTCCGCTCTAGTCGTATAGACAGCATATCTCCAGTGAACCCGAGTGCCGACGGGTCTTCTTGAGCATCAAGCCTGTCTTCGCGCGATTACGACTTGAGTCTCACTTCTGTGAATAAGTTTCGTTTGAGAGCACGTGATGTTACTTGCCAGATGAAAAATCGCACCTCACCGCTTACAGAGCGTCCTATTGCTCTTCCATGGTTTTCCGCGAGAAGGACCATGGTCACGTGCGCCTCAGAATTTCTTGAGTTGATTCTGGGCAGCGTCCTCCATGCACTTTCTGGCAGCATGTCCAGATTTGTTGCAAGTCCAACATTTCGATAAGTCGATGCGAGGGTGAGACTGCATTCTCCTCGCAGTCTGTCGCTGGAACCGTCGTTCATGGTCTTCAGAGGATCATTGTCTTCTCTGATGAGTTGGGTCGAAACTGTGAGTCGTCGATGGTCCTGTCTGAGCGTGTATCCCAAAAGAAACTCGCGTTCTCGTCGCTCAGGAGTGAGGACGGCAATCGAGTTCGATGTCGATGCTGTGCTTCAAAGATCAGTCCTCATCGAGCCTCCGTCAGCCTAAGCCACAGAATGGAGTTTTGTCGTGAGTCTTGTCAGTGAAACATCTCACTCTGTTGGCGTAGATGTCGAGCGATCCGAGTGAACGATGCTGTGGACAGTTGTTCCGCCATTCTGGATCCGCTGAGTGAGTTTCGGTTTTCCCAGTTCTATGCTTCGACGGGGCGTCTGTTGCACTTGATTTTCTGGTACTGCAGAACAGGGATGTTCTCCCTACTGAGGAGGGAGAGCCGTACCTTACGAAGAACGAGAGTCGAGTTCACCTCGGACTCTTGGGTCTTGGTTCCGTGGACAGTGAGCGGGATAGCGGCCTCACGCTGTTCCATCATTCCAGTGGGGAGTTCCTCCACTCACCTCGGTATTTGTTGAGTACGTTGAGCGTCACCTTCGAGTACCAAATTCGTGCTGATAACGAATGTTGGGGATTTGATCAGGACCCCACAACATTGACCGTCTAGTTTTGTCTCAGTCGGAGGTGAACGCAGTTTGGTCTAGATGATTCCTGATGAGCGGCACTTGTCGGAGGATACCGGAGGCAGGTAGTGAGGAACTCAACCCATGAATGAGGACGCAGGGTATCGTGCGGCGACAGAAGAATCTGTGTCTGAGGTTTATTTCGGAGGTGCTTTTATACCATCAGAGCTCCATAGGCTCGTACAGAGGAAATTAGTTCCAGAAAATATAATGGTACAGAGTTAACGATGTTGTGACAGTAAACATAAATAATCAGAGTCTTGGCAACCAAGTTGGTGCAATTATCCTTATCATAAACTTCGAGAAGATTCTAGACAGTAAACAATGGAAAGTTATTGTCCTATAGAGGGCAAGTTTCCAACAGGGAAGCAGAATAATTCGGTCGCTGAACGCTCGCTGATGCGCGCGTGGTCAGAATAGGGGGCAAATAGGCTATCCAAAGACTGATTAATCATTGGAGAAGCGCCATCAGCTGATCCACTAGCTTCGCGACTCCGCTGTCGGTTTCAACTTCGGAGCTTGACTTTTTCCTTTCACGCGGTAGCCTCCGGAATTCGTGCCTCGTGAACAATTTTCCTAATTTTAGCCATGGTCGAGCCATCATACTACGCAGCATAATGTGTCGGTGACCTCAGTTTCACTGTCTAACTCATCGCATAACGTAATTCTCGCTCTATCCCAATGTGGCTGATGAGCTCCAGGGATCACAGCTTTGCGGAACACTGGGGTCCGAGAGGGTGCAATGACGTGTCATTGCTGCTCCCGGTCTGACAGGCAGCCGGTCGGTCGAGAACGAGGCTATGGAATTGATCAAAAACAGGATCGCGAGGAACTCATCTCGTACGCGAACCAACAACCCACAACAGTTCGTCATCATCACACCCCTCCTATCTGTTGCCTGACTGTGCCACCATCTTGCTCGTCCGTCCGTCCGACCCCCCCTCGTCCGCGTGACGCTTTGTTACCAGCGGATTCGGGCCCAACGTTTCAGGCCTGACGAAGATCAGTCACTTCATTTTCTCGTGACGTCGTCTTGGTCTTGCGTTCTATTTCCTGCTCTGCCCGATGATTGGACTTCTGACGAGAGAGACGGTGACGACGAAGACGGCGTCGAGGATGGAACACATCAAGATAGAGCGAGCAAGGAGACAACGGAGCGGGGAACCGCGTCAAAATGAAGTTTTCAGATGAGAGAGAAACTTATTACGCTGGACAAATTTTATTTTGCATTCATCCCCGGGGCGGTACAACCCGTGCTCTGGACAGAAACTCCGATCCCGGCGAGGCGTGGGCGCAGTTAAGAAATGGGGAATATTGATGGACGGTGACGCGACGTCATCGAGAAACTACCCGCTGCGAGTGGTGGAAGGAGTGCACAAAATTCAGGAATTTTGAATACCCAAGTCCAGAATTTCAATTCCAGCGTTGGATTTTAAATTCTTAGGGAAATATGGTCGGCTCCAGCAACTTCCGCTTTCCGACCCTCGGGCCGGATTTTACGCACGAGACACGTTCTCATTTGAAAGCGCATGCCGGAATCCAGGAGTTATCGCGACTCAAGTCAGATCGAAATCGATGACGCAAAGTGCGCCAGACACGGTGAGACGAGATCCCTTATCGCGAGGCGATCCGAAGGGTGCGTGAGACTCCGAACAGGAGTCCGGAGCATATCGGCCTAATCTGGGGAAGTATTTTCGAAATAATCGTCCCAATCGCGATCTGCCCAAGAGACTTTTCAGGAACGGAGCGGCGCCCAGGCATCAGATGAAAACGAAGGCTCTGTGGCGGGCACAGCCGCCTGAGACTTGTGATCACTCCGATCTCATTAGTGACATAGTTAAGCAACCCGATTGAGTCAGCGAGGGCATCTGAGCAGGCGACGGAAGAGGCTTCGAAATCAGGCTCCGACTCCGTAGCGGTCTCTTGTCCCCCACCCCCAACGGAAGTCGCGGAGACTGTCTCGGACTGCTCTAATTCTTCTCTCGCTTCGCTAGACATCCACGTCGCTCTTTTTCGCCATTATCCCACTGTGGAACGGACGAGAAGACACGGGGTGCTGATTCATAGACAGGCTGGGAGCGACAATGCTGTTTCTCTGCTTTCGAATGCTCCGTTCATGCTCGCTTCGAGCGCTCCCGAAGATTATTTGCCGTCCTTACGATCGTGATAAAACTGTCATCACCACCATTTTCCCCGGGCGCCGATGTCTTTCCCCATTTATGTTTTGCAGGTCCCGGGCTCCGGAGTAAGCTCCGTAGAGCAGTCTTCCCCACTGACTTCTCCCCTCGAGAGCCGTTCTCTCCTCGATCATTGTCTGAGCTCCACTCAGAGGCGACGATCGTTGTTAACTTGCTCACCCGGACCGAGTCATCATTTATCGAGGAGAGGTGAAATCGAAGGAATCGCTCCCAACCGCTTTTTTCACTTGACTTGCAGACCGAGCTTGCGGTGGAACGTCTGCTAAAGAAATTCTTCCCACTCAGCCCCTCGCTGATCTTCACTGTTTTCTGTTTGTTTACGTAGCAATGAAGTAATGGGCTAGGTTCTATGAAAGATCTCAAACGGATGCAAAGACGTTCGCCACCGGCCTTGAGCCGTCTCAACTGCACAGACTCTAGGTTTGTACCCTAACCGCATGAAGGAGAAGCGGCTCTTTCACCGGACGGGGTCGTTCGGCCATTCCAGTCGATTTCCTGCTTCGAACGTCAGGCCTCTCAGCGTGTGCGTGTTTGTGTGTTGAATCAAAGCCACTGTCCTTGGACGTGACATCACGCTCGTACGGAGAATAAACCCATCCATCATGCAATCAGTCCGTGGAGACGTCACTTGACCGACGCCCGAGGTGCACTCTACTATCTGGAAGGGAATCGAACTAAAGAATCAGCCAACCAACAAAGTATTCCCTTCGGTCCGGATCACTCCAGCGTTCGATACCCTCCGGGGCGATAGGTGCGCCGCGTGGAAAGTCTCGGGATCCATGTTAACTCCTTCCGTTTAGTCCGGCTCGGGCTGCTCTAATCCAGCGGTGCTTATCACTTTTCGCTTCAGTGTCCTTCGTCCGTGATATAAATACCCCCCTCGTTTACTCGCGTCGTGGGAGCATGAAGGCCGATTTAAATACCCGGATTGAGAGGAACATCCCCGCATCGGTGAGCTGACCGGAAAATACATGATTGTTTGAGGAAGCCGGATCTACCTCCTCTTTCGATTACCCCATTTCTTTGAGCCCAGCGGGTCTCGCCGGACTCATTCGCATTCAATGAATTAGGAATAAATCCCGGCGAGGTAAAGGTTACTCACAATATCGGGAATTCCACTCGTTGAAGGCTTCCGCTTCTGCATCTTTCTTTATCAGAGTAGTATGACAACGCAGAAACGCGGAACGATTCTGTTCGCCGGTCGGAAGGGAGAGATTATCCTTCCGCGGCTCGTCCGAACGAGTCCCGTGAAATCGCAAGGAAAACAATCCAGGAACTCCACGAGTGCTCCACGACGGAAACGACAGAAGGAACAATGACGTCGAGAACGACACGAGGCCCATTAGACGCAGCTGCAATTCAGGCGAAATCTTGCGCCGCGATTTGATTCAATTCGGTTGTCGCAGTTTTTCCGCCGCTTTTGCTCCCGCTAGGTACAACGGCAGATTGTCTCAGCGATCTTGCACGACATATTAAAGTGGAAGCTGGGTAGTAGAACAGCTGTTTTGAATCCAAATGACGCTGCCGTGCATAGATCCCACCTGTATACAGCAAATCCCATGCAGCAACAAGCGACCCAGCAGCCCACAAGAGCAGCACGGATCCGACGGCGAAACCCAAGACTCCTTCTCGTCTGGCTGCAAGAAGCCTGCCCGGAGCCCGCGTGTATGCGTGCCCGTGTGCGTGCCGCATTTGCGTTTGTTACCGGCCCGCTTTTCCGGAAACGGAAACCAAAACCCTGTGATGACGCTTCTGAACCCCTTGCGCGAACGCCCTGTGATCGTCCGAATTTCCTGCAGACACAACAGGTCTGCGAGCGCTGTGCCGGCTCGTGAACGAATCGTCGTGGGGTTACGAGCAGAAGAAAGCCTAAAAAATTGCAAATTGCCGTAACGAGCCCGAGACGAACGGCACCGCCGGCGTTTGCGGGACAATGCGTCAAGCTTGACTACCGCGCTCCATGAAAACGAGGACCGTAGAGGAAAGTCCGACAACGCACCGCTTCACAGAAAGACGGAGTGAGAAGGCGTTCCTCGTCGGAACGGGAATAGAGAGAACGCAGCCGACGACCCAACCCGCAACACGGAGCGAAGACGTTCGAGATTTCCCGCGATACGAAACAACAGCTCGACAGCTCGAAGTCTGGCGCAATCTGGAATCTTTGAAGCGTAAGGGAAAGACGATTGATCGATTGTTTGACATTTCCAGAAACCTGTCGAAATTCTAAGGAATCTGACGAGATGCAGATCGGAACCCGACGTATACAAACCATGCCGGAATTTCCGTGGCACGGGGAAAATTGTTGACGAGGATCAAACTCCTCGAAAACGCTGTAGGGAGCATCTTCGGAAGCTGCAGCGTCAGAAATTCCTGCTGTCGAACCATCATCGACGTCATCACTGCGTCGTAGTAATCATTATCCGGAGTCGAACTCGTAGGAATAAGAGGGGTTCCCGGACGAGGAAAGAAAGGCAGCGACTGATTAGTTGTCGTTGGGCATTGTCAGAATCGGTGTTTGCAACTTCTGATCGAATCGTCTACCCCGACCGCGCCCTCTCGGTCGCTCGTTTGTTCGGCTTGTTGGTTCGCGGCTATGTGGCGAATGAACGGGAGAGCCGCCAGCGCCTGAGCTGTTCCTCTCCCGTTGTTCTCGCTTAAGCCCCCGAAGTTCGAAGATCCTCTTTGCAGGCTTGCGAGTCGACTCCTCTGGATGTCTCTACTTCTTTACCCCCGAGCTTGGACTTCTGAATCTCTCCCTGATACTCCGACCGACGGATGCGCCTGCAGTCACTGCAAGATCCGATGTTGTTGTGTAGCTCGCCAAAAACAGACTTGATAACATCGATATATCAGTCCGATAAATCTATTTATCCAGTCATTCTCCCGCCACCCGTTTGTCCGTCCGTCTGTCTCTCCATTTGATGCCAGCGTAAACACCCGCTCCGGATGTTGGTAGGCTTGTCACGCGCATCTGCCGATGATCCGCTAAGACCGAATCAAACACCGAAATGTTAATAAGTACTCGGAGCCATCGTCGCCACCCGCCCGGGGTCCACGTGTGCACAAGAAGGAGAGGGGCGCGGCGATCTCCTGAGTTGGCATCTGGATACTGCTCGTTATGACCAGCTTGGCAGAGTCGATTCGGATCCTCTACAACGAAGTCGCTGGCTATCGAGATGCTCGTGCTCGAAAGTTGGCGGATTACGCTTATTCCATTGCTTCGAGAAGCGAAACAACGCGATTTTTTCTCAGCTGATCGGTGCCATCTCACTTCCTCGTTGGGAAAACAGGGGAGCTTTTTGGAAAAAGGAGGCACCGAGCCGGGCAAGCATCGTGCATAGGTATAGTCAAGTCCGAACTTTCCGAAGTTAGTTCAGCGGTCGATCTCTGGGTCTGTCCAGCGACCAGCAAGCAGAGTCGATTGCCAATGGGCAGCAGGCGGATTTGTTCGGCTGATCATTAGAACTCCAGGGAAAGCCGCCGGGGCGGCCATCAGAAAAACGGACGTTGGTGCTGAAAGCTTTCAGAGGATTGGGAGTCAGGGAAAAGCTTCACTAGCGGCGGCGGCGGCACTCCACTTGAGGAAGCCAGGAACAAAGTGTGTACTGATGGCGCACAGATGGAGTCACAGGTGACCGGACTACCGCTTCCTCTAGCTTCCGTCCTTCGGCTCGTCCGTCGTCCATCGGAGTCGTTGTCGTCGTCTTTTGAACAAAAAACTCACCCCACACACGGTCGCGTTTTTAGAAGCAAGCTCATCTACGTCACGTTCTGTGTGGATGCCGCGCCCTCTTCGGATAAAACGGATGCGTTCCCGTCGTGATGGGCCGACATCGGATCCGGGCCCTTCGAATCGAACTGGCGACCGGAGCGAGCCAGGGTGCGAGCTCGGTGACTGGCCAAGGGACGAGGGGGAGAGCGACGGCGAGAGGGTGCGATAAAAATGCCTAACTGCGCTTATTTGCCCTAAGGGGCGGTAATCCCATAACACGGCAGATAGCCTTTCTGCTTTACTGGAGCTTTCGAAGTGGCGGAGACTTCCGCGCAACGACCGTCATTTGCGACGATTTACACCGTGATTCGCATAGAGGCGATACAGATCCTAGGCAGCCCCGAACCGATGTTCTATTGAGTCTCCACCCGGACTTCCAAACGGTGAAAGTCATCTAGCTTCCTCTCGGCTTCCCCGAAAGATTTCCATGGTAGGGCACGAAGCTCCTTGGAGCGAAAAAAATCAAGTCAGTTTTGTGTCTAGACGGTGCATCTTGTTCAAACGTCGGAGGTCGAACCGACTGGAGATGGGGCTCGCATCGCTGTGCGTCTCACTCCTGGTCGGCTTCGAAGGTGGAAGAGCTAATTGATACATAGCGAAGGTGAGACAACTCCCTCGAGGAACAAAGAGGGGAGATGACTAAGGGAATCAGGAATCGGACTGAATCGGAGCTTCTTCCGGGAGAAATCTATGTTTCTAGTCTCTGAGCGATTGCGGCTGTGTGAACTTCATGCCTGGGCCTGATGTTGGCCTGTAAACTATTGGCGATCTATGACTCTCCCTGCGGGTGACCACTTGGAGCGTAGAGTTGCTCGACTCAGGCGATCACTGAGTGTCCCAACACCAAAAATGACACGAGCCGCACACCCTGGAGTATTGTGACGACCTTTCCTTGGTCGAAGGACTTCTTGGATGTGGGGCGTCCAACAATTTCGCCACCCTCTTCCCACGGCGGAGCAATCTCAGGGAGAATTTCCCGGTTTTGATGCGGGGAGAAGTTTTCCCTATGATTGAAGCATGATTGTTGTGAACTTCGCTCTAGGATCGAGAGCCCAGGAAAACGAACTCACGGTGAGGGGTGGGTGCTTGGAGTGGGCGTAGAGGCATGCTGGATCCATCCTGTTCTAGATATTTCCTTCTTCCTCCAACTACAGGGACTCGGATTATTTAGTCATCCTACGGCTCGCTAAAACAGGAAGCGATTTTCGGATGATGGGCTGGAACAATTTGGGTGAGAAGACGAGGAGAAGCGAATTTTCCAACCACTCGGCAGGAGCGACGAGCATGTTTTTCTGATGCTTCTTGCTCGCTAATTCTACGACCTGGATGGGAAAGACCAGAAAAGAAGAGTGCGCTTCTGCCTCCTGCCTCTGCTGTGTTTACTCGCAGCAAACACTTCCGCTCCGGAGAAGGCAACTACCGTCGTTTCGCGTATTCATGCTCCATGCTCGACAGAACCTGATCTTATTGCCGTGAGATCTTGCCCCAGATTTCGAGCAACAGGCTGAGATTCCTCGGCATCGACTATACTAAAGGTACAGGACTACCATCCCGACTCGCTATGGCAGCAAGATTCCTTCTCCCGCACCGGAAACGCCCGACCACCTGCATCACCCGCTCGTCGAGAGCCGTGGAGATACCCAGGTGTACCCGCCCAGCAGAGGGCCTCGGAGAAATCTGTTCGGAGGGGAGGGAGTAAGAATATTTATGAACTTCCATAAATATCGGAAGATAACGCGGTTGGTTCAGTCAAATTCCGCTTCGGTCGAAAGGTCACGGAACGCGCTCTATGGGCAGAATTTCATGAGCTATCGGGGAGCGGATCCATCCTGCGCAGGATGAGGCGATGCTGGTTCTCCAGGAAACGTATGAAATCGTATCTCCCAATAACATCTGAATCTCCGGGAAAAATCCGGATTTCTGAGGTGTACCCCCTTCAACCTAATCTTATGGTTCCAAAGCGCTCAGACGCGACTGGAGAGTCCTTTTTTCCCACAGCGAAGAGAATGAATCGAAACTGAAGGTATCTCTGATACAAGTCTGTTCCGCGGAGCCTGTCCGCCCACGGAGGAGAAATCGGCCCTCCGAATATACCTTTATGCTATTCATGGCGTAAACGGCCGAGAAGCTATTCATGGTATGCTCCCTGGTTTTTGGCCCCGCTCCGAATATTATCAACGGATCCGAGTTTCGCCCAGCAGCACATTAGCATTCGAAATTTCCGATGACGATCGACTTCGGTAACCACAAACCGGCTCTCCCTACGGCTGTTCGACTCCCGATATCCCCTTCCATTCAATCCTTCTTTCAGCTCCCCTTGTTGCTAGCGGTCAGAGCAGCCGTTTCACGCTGGTGATATCCCGCTCACAGAAGCTCCTCTTATGAGGAACGACCTGCACTGGTGTTCAATTCGGATTACGCATCTGATTCGGCCGTTCCGCTTCGGTCTCAACCTTCATCAAACGCATCAGTGATAATCACGTCTAGCAGCCCTGAGATGCGGGCAGGAACTGAAAGACGATTCGCTCGAAGGAACGGCTGACACAACCGAGTGCGTGTTTGTTGTTGCATGTAAACCTAACGAATCCGAGAGGCCGGAAAATCTGAAAGTATAATAATGGCAGGTCCGAGTGCACTGCTCGAGCGATTAGGAGGCTCATTCCGACTCGGACAATCGGAGTCTGAGGTCGATGCGTTTGGGAGCAGCGACTCGCTTGCATGGACGCGATCCACGCCCTGATCGTCGCCATCGGGGGGAGTGATTTTTTTCCGGCTCCCTTCGTGCAAGATGCCTGCCGGCGGATGCAGGACGAAGACCGACAGACAAGTCGCTGGGCCGTTACCTAGTCTATTTATTTTTCTGATCGAATCAGGTCATATCGAAGTAAGTGAATTACTCCCATCATCGAATGACGTCTATTCCGTGACGAGCTATGACAACACAGGGACCTTCCATGCCGAGCTGGATAGGTCAACCGGAAGCGACACCGGAAGGTAATCTCACGTCGCTCACTCTGACATCTCGAAGGCATCGATGAAGGCTTTCAACTCTCGGCCGCTACTTCGGAGTGAGTATGCACCCCCCTCCCCCCCGCCCAGTCGCTCGGCAGAATTCCGTCGATCAACTCCACGACTATGCAGCGTCCGCCTGTCCCGCTCAAAGCGGTCGGCCACTCGTCACGGAGTGCCATTTACCGAGCAGTCGACCCGGAGCCACCCGCTGTGGCCAGCAGCGATCACGCTGTGCGGTGTCTCCACCGCCGCCTGGAAAGGAAAACTGTCTTGTCACTTCAAGCTGAGCGATTCATTTGCAGTGGTGGCATAGAGGCGGCAGCTGCATCGGCTGCAGCTGTTGGTCATCAGGATGCAGTTGGCAGATCATAGAAAGTCCATAAAGATATCTCGAGTATGTTGTTGTGAATCGTCACGTTCGGTGAATTCTCGAGAGACCGCTCTCGACCGGCACGTCGATCAACTTGCGTAGATTGCCCAAAGATACGTTGCGAGATCACGTACAAGATGTTTGACTCGGCCACACCACAACGCAAACTCAATTTGCCGTGGCTGCCCCGCGGTTGCAACATACCGCGTGTATCACATAGTGATACACATTCAGAACCCCTTCCCGCCCCGTCTCTCACTTCTCCCGACAAGGGAGGACGCTGCATAGCGTGTCGATCCCACTCGGGTGTTTTTTCCCGAGCCGTGCAGCTGGCGGTGTACGGCGAGTCCATCGATTGTCGTCGACCGCTGGAACATCGCCATTGATTCTTGGTAGGTGGTCGAATGGAAAGGGCAATCTAGCGCACGAACGCGTATAAATTGACGTCTCCAACGTGATGCGACCATGAGACCAAGTGATTCACCCCATGATACGTGGAGCACCGGACCGAGCTTTCAGCGCTAGAGACAAACCTTAGACAGACCGAGGCATAAGGGAATCTACGCAGTTGGAACTCGGAACTGGAGAAGAAATTCGGGAACTGATGACCTCCATTCGGAACATCTCATGCCGCATGGTTGCAAAGAAGAGCATTCTCATCGCGTCCGAGTTTCGGTAAGAGCAGATTGGTCCCACGCATCTCTCATCTACTCGTTCCCATTCGATTTCCAAGGATCTGTCATAAGTCACGGGACTTGACAGCAGGTCGACCAGCTGGAGCTTTAGAGCGAGGAGAATAGCGGGGCGAATGAGGCCGTGAACTGGAGACTCCGAATGTCCAGATATCAGGATCCATGTCCAAGCCGACGGCAGGCTCTTCACCATTCCACAGTATTCCCGAACTCCGTCAGCTGTCGGGGACTCAGCGAAGGCCATCCTTCCCCCCTCCGGAATACAGATCCTACGCTGGACCCCTCACACACACGGCGGCATAATACAATTTCGACTGTACCGGCAAACGACCAGACGGAGCGGTCGAGACGCTTTTGGGTGATTCCAAACCGAACACAGAGACCCCATTCGGTTATCGAGATTAATGCGCGCCTAGGAGCGCAGGCCGAGCAAGCGTACGCTGCGTGGTTGAGGAAAACCAGAACATAACTCAATTTGTAAGCGAGACAGGAACAAAAAACTGAAATACTCTCGAATCGACACTGCGCCTACCAAACGATTTTGGCCTGTGCCTGCAAACGAGCTGGGAACGACGCGCCCATATTTCCCTTAGGACTCCCGGCACAGGATAGGAGGTACTCTGATGAGGAGAAAATCCACCGGGCCCTCCCGGGCGCGCAAAGTTAGAGAGTTTTCCGAGATCAAATCATCAGAGGGACGATTGGAAATCTATTCGATTCTTCCCTCAATTCATGTCAAGAGACGCTGCCTGTTATCCCGCATCTATCACTAACTCCTGATCCGGACCTTTCGCGATGAGATCTCTGATTGATGGAGAATTCCCCTTGAAATTCAGGCGATGGAGGAGCCGAATCGGGCTTTAAGCGATTGCGCTCGTCGTGTTCTCATCGCTAGGTATGTATGTTTGTCTGTACGTCCTCGCTCTCACGTGATAAAGTTTTCCGCGTACGCTCCACTTGCTTCATTCGTTGGCCGGCTCCTACGGATGAAGTTTCCTTCTCAATGGCAACGCCAGACGTCCACATAATTCGAAGACTGCCGTCTTTTGCACAACAGGCTGTTGTAATTTCCACCCTCGCCTACGACCAGACCTCGTTTCCACTCTCGAAGCCCCTGTCGTCGCTTCCTGGCCATTATCCATGGAATGTTTCCTTTCGCGATTCTTTTTGATATAATTATATCTTTTCGCGTGGAATTAGAAAAATTTCGGATGTTTGCGACGTCGCTCCGAGACACTGTCCTCGCGAGTTGCTCTCGATGACCTGTCTCTGAACCCGACGGATTCCTTAAACTAGATTCAAAGGTTTTTCCTTTCATTATTATAGTCTAAGTATCTTCACATTGATGGATCATTATCCAGTACTCTCATAGTCGATCGATCGCATCGGATAGATTTCTCGAAAAGTGCCTGCTCTCGGACCTCGAGTCTTGGCGTGGTTCTCCCAAGGAATGAGAGGAGTCAGAGGCCTAAACCGCCTTTCGGTCGAGGCTTTATTTACCCGCTCGCCGTCGCGAACGGTCTTGCCTCCAAGTTCGCAAATCTCGCCAGAGAGCCTCGCAGGTGTCCTCGCGTGTTTTATGGAGCCCACATGAATAGCAGACCGCATGTCTGTGCCGGGACATGAATCTGACGAACGCCTCGCTCCGAGCTCCTCTCCCGGACAGGATTATAGACACGGGAGGTTCGGCTCGAGGATGCGCTCGGCTGAGCGAGTTCAATCATGTTCCGGCGAGTTGAGGTCGGATAAAGAGGATTTCTCGCTGTATTAGTGGACACTCGATAATCGGAAAACGATCTCGTTTCCGACGACCCAATGCTGCTCCTTGCTGACCTGCTTAGTGTTGAAAGGGTTTCGATAGGCGCAATACATTGGCGCGATAGTGACAATCTCTTTCTTGTTGTGCTCCCGATGCATCAACCGCGCGGAAAGGATCATCTGGGTAGTTGGGTCGACCCGAATATCCGGAAGATCTATTGAGGAGACGATATCTTCCGCTGGTCCCCGGTCCCTACGCAGAGAGCCGCGGTCGGGCTCGCAGTGCCCTGTCGAATCTACTATTCCGGCGGAGGCACGACGGGGGTTGCCGACAGAATATCAAACTGGGTTTCGCTGCGGTTTCCGTGAGCAGTCCCGGAGAAGTCACCGGCGGCCGTATCCGAGTCCACGACCTTCCGTGCGGAATAACGTCGATCTGCTCGAGATAAGTGCTTACAACTCTACTCCTTGCAAGCTATCGTGTCCCCCGGCCATCCGTTCTTCGATCGCGCAATCGTCTGGGGGGCATTTACGATTTTTCCGCTTGACTTAGTTGCGAAGAATATGATCTGAATCGATCGGTGCGCTGGAAGTCCGCAGAACTCACTGGGGAAAGGCAGGGTGGCTTCGAAAGGCCATCGCTCGTTCGGTGGACCAGCAGGTCGTCGACCGAATCAATATCCGTGAACGCCCCTGTGGAAACGGGAGTTCATTCCGTTCCGAGAGTCGTTTTGCTTTCCGCGCTTTTCCCTTCGCTGTCCGTTTATCCGACTCAAAGCCATTCCTTCGTTTTTCCCGTTACTGTTTCCAATAGAGTCAGTCCGTTGTGAAATGTCAGGGTTCGAGCTCTAGTCTGGAATCTTACTCACCATCGAGCGGCTCGAGCAATAGCGGGAGCGGACAGGCTCGCCGAGTAAGCCAAAGGTTTCGTCGCATTCTCGTGCGAACGCCATCGCTGGACGCGAAGCGTTGACAAAACGTAGTGTTCGTTCGAGTTTTAGTTCAGCGATTTTTCACGTAACAGCTGTCGATCCAATCGTTTTTCAAACATCGCTCCTCCGATTCGTTCCACCGTGATTCCAGGCTGTTCAGACGCGTACCGCCTTTCGCAAGAATCGGCAAGCATTTTCGCCCGCGAGAATATTCCAGGGTTTTCCTTGATAACAATGATCGACAATGACATCATTAGAATCACAAATCAAGCAGACTTGTCGTGAATAACGTTCGTAGCCTAACTCACTCCGCTGATTGCGAAATGCGAACAGGTCGACGGAGTGGGACCGCGGCGACCGACGACGTAATAAGACGGAAGCGGAGCACTCAGGTGAAGATGAGGAGCGCGGTGGAGGAACAAGCATCGAGAAAAAGTTGAGGGAACGCGGAATATGATGACGGCTGCAAATATTGATTCACGCGTAGCGTTTCCGCCCGAGCCGAGGTACGGCCGATTTTCTCTCTGAGCCGTCCTGCCTCCTCGAATTCTGGGAATCTCATCGCGAAGAGAGTCCAGATAAATTGAAGAGGAATAAAATAAAATTCCGCGGATATCGACTGACTTTGTGATAAGTATCTTCACCTTGAGCGTCCCCGTAGCAATGGAAGCGGGAATGAAGCGATACGCCCCTTCACGGCTAATGTATACTTGACAATGCTCCCACAGTCGGTCGAACGGGATTCCGTTCATCTCGTTGATGATTTGTTCCGCTCGCTGTTATCAGCTGCCTGCATTCGCCGCCGGTCTCTGTTGTCTGGTGTGCTCGCGAAACAACACACATATATATATTTTCGAGCCTTTTAATGATTTCACACGAGACGGAATGCATTTTGAACACAGCGTCAACCACCGAACGGATGTAATCTGGGGGTGGAGATGGAAGACGAGAGGATGCAACGCGTGTAGCTTCGAAAGTGTGCTCTCGTTGTGTTTGTCCATTTTTCACGTGTGATATCTCTGTTGGTGCGATGGCACCGAACGACCGACCGAGCGACCGAAACTCTCCTGATTTGCTCTTCGCCCTCTCGTTTCCCTCTTCCCTTTCCGTTCCCAGTCGTTCACAACGCAAGCCACAGGCTTCGCCGTTTCGTCTCGACCGCGTCTCTACCGACTCATCCTAATTCCTCGCTCCCATGGCATCCCCAACAGCGGAGGTGCCTTTTGTGCTTTTCCGGCAAAAATCCATTTTGTCTTCCCTGCTCTCCCATCGTCCTACGCTCTCAGAACCATCAAACACAAGAGCATTATGTTGGTCTGGATGGTTCTCCCTCTCTCTCGCGGCTCTCCTCATGATAAATACACCGCCAGCTTTTGTATGCCAATTAACGCGCCTGTCAAGAGCACAGAGGCTTCAGAGCTCGCGCCTCGAACGACTTCAGCTGAAGAGGAGAGGAGTTGGAGCACACATCTCACACGAACACCCTGATTTCCGAGTTTTGTACGAGCAGTCACTGGAGAACAAGATGACTAACGACGCCGACAGATCTCCTCAAAGTGAAGTTAGAAAACTGTTGTTGATAGAAGAGCGTGCCCCCGTCCCGAGAGGAGTTCCAAAGCACTTTCGCTGTCCTCTGGCTTCCGTCCCGGCTGATTCCGTGGTCGCAGAGGGGGGAACGATCGGCTTCCCATGCGTCCTCGAGGAGCCGGAAGAGGACTCGGACCCTTCACTGGTCGGCGATTCCGGCCGATGAGCATTCTCGCCGTGAACTCGTTCCAGGGGCTCAAATACGTCCTGGAAGCATGATAATGAAACTAGGAGTGAACCGTGACCTCGTTCGCATCGTCATGGACCATCATCGAAATCGCGGCCGGGTACAGTTCCCTGATGCCCCATGATCGGCCCTGCAACGCTGAACGGTTGCCTAGGCTTTCACCTCGAGCACATGACGATGAAAAATTGCTAGGATACGTTCAACAACAAGTTAATAAGTGAAGTGACAGCGCTTATTATGAATATACGTGATGAATGCTGCCGATGCCGTACGGACTCAACTTCGAGCTGATTAGTCAGGAGCTCGAAGGCCGTCTCGGAATCCGCTGCTCTGGCGCGAGCTCCCCGGCTCTGCCTCCGTATTCATTATTTGGGCGGACGCGATAAGAAGGACAAACGGATCGACGAGCGAAGGTAGAGCGCTCCTTTATTTCCTATGTCGGAACAGAATAGGGATCACTCCATTTGAGGAAGTGAGAGACGGGTCCCTTTCTCAGCTCAGATGCTTATCCTTCGACTGAGAAGTCATCATGCATGAGAGCCACAGCTCTCGACGCTTCTTGGAGGAATCGGTTGGAGTCTCATTCCGGAGGCTTTCGGTGGCCACCGGCGTCAGCCGTCGAACGCGCATAACGAGTCCCTTCTGAGAAAATAGGAAATTGTTCCAATCTCATGCTTCCTTCCTCTTCCGGAGAGGGTAGAGGGGAGCAGGCAGCCTCCCCGGTGGTACATGGCATTGTAAAACCTTCGAGTAGGCTACCAGCAACTGCCACTTTCCACCACTGTTGTCCGGTCTAGCATGATACAGACTCTGTCGGTCGGTCGGTCGTTCGTTTGCTCGGGCCGCTAGAGTTGGCAGTGTTTTATGATTGTTGCTCGACGTCTTCTTTGTAGTCCATTGTTTCTCCGCCCTGAAGTGAGGGTGTTTTGCGGGAAGCAGCGAACGGAGGAACGAACGAAGAGCTCAACGGACGGACAGTTGAGCGAGCAGGCGTGCGAGAGAAAGAACACCATGACCACCACCAAAAATAAAGGGTATCGTTTCCGTGCGGTGGTGGTTTCTCAATTTTTCCGCCAAGCCGCTGTGGCCGGGGTTGTAGAAAAAGAAGCTCAATGAATCTCAATGTGTTCTGCGTCGGCATCTAAAAGCCCTCTCTTCGGTCTTCTTCGCTTTCTTCTTCGTCTCGCTAGAGCTTCCTCTCAACCGCAGCCTAGCCGGGCTATCGGGGGGTCGCCGCTGGTGGTAGCAGCCGCAGCTGCGGCGACGGTGCCGGCGGGAAGAAGAGGAGTATCGAAATTTGATAAATCCCTTCCTTTCGCACGGTCCATAATGGCGGAAGCTTTCTCGTGCTGCGGCCGCCGCTTCCACCGTGCTCAAACTCGAGGTGTTCCGGCCGGCCGGTGGTGCGCGGGAAGGGGAGGAACAAATCTTGTCGTCATTCGGGCAATTCGCTGAACCTCAATCGGGCCGTCATTTCGAATCATTAGAAGCGGCGAGAAAAACGGCTCTGTCGGAACTTCGACTCGAATTTCTTGCCCGACTGCTCTGAATCTTGTTCTCTAGTCATATGTATTCGCTTTCGAAATCGACGGAGCGCAGATCGCTTGGTGAGTTCGGTCGTGGCAGGCAATTAAGACGGAATGCAAGGTGGCCTTGAAATCGGTTGTCTCCGTGGAGGGTCATTTGAGACTTTTATGCAAGACATAGCAAGAAATCAAAATAGAAATATTCAGATGAGGTTCCGCAGAGACGGAGGTTCGAGTTCGAGAATCTGATTCGCGTCGACAGATTATGAGAGTTGACGAGGCTGGTCGCGGATCCGAGACCGTATAACTGGTGCACGGGAGATTTGCGAAGAGGTTCCGATCGCTCTTCCGCAAATTGCAACGGCCAGGGCAAGCATTTGCGTACAGAGCGAATTTCGGGGAGTTGTCTGCATTTGACAACAAAAAGGAAACTCCAGAGGTCTCCCGTCAAACTTGAGACAAAAGAATTCGCCGCACTTTGGCCTCTGTCCGAGGGAAGTCGAGCGGCGACTCCGCTTGTGCTCCTGCTCGAGATAGCGATGCTCCACCGGAAACTCGGAAAGTCTCTCATTGGATAATTTCAAGGATATCATTTCCCTCGGGATCGAGGGAGGGCTTCTGGAATATGGAGACCCTCGAGCCTCGATCGGGGCCGACAATGGTGTGCTCGTATAGCGGGTTGCCAAGGGGATTTTTCGGGAGATCCGATAGTTCTCGCCTCGGAACCTACGGAGGAAGGCCAGATGATGACTGAAAATCCATTCGCGGGAAATAGGAGTCGATTGAGTGACCTCGGGAGGACTTTTACTGAATTCATTCCTCCAAACCCTTTCGGTCGCCACCGACTTCGAGCGTTCATTCATCCATTTAGAGTGAGCTCTCTGCGTCCCTAGCCCATTACTCGTCTCTTCTTTCCGAACGACCGCCCGACCAACCGAGCGGCCGTCCGTCGCCCTTCAGTCCGTCCGGCGGCTCAGTTCCGCTTATTCCTCTCTCATCTTTTTCTTCTTCGCTTGGACTGGAAGAATAAATCGACGTAGTCATTCGCCCGGCGCCCGTCTCCTGACTTATTTAAGAGAACAGAAGTCGCCGCGGAAGCAGCGGCGTCGACGAGGACGACGACGAAGATTAAACTCGAAAAAGAGAAAACGACATACTACCCACTCACTGACTGAGTGAAATTTCTTTGCGACTGTCTGACCGGGTGTCAGTGCGTCTCCTATTCCCGTGACTCCTGTCATTTGAGTTGAGCCACCGCCGACTTTTCGCTCCACAAGAGAAGCGCCTCGAGGTCCTTCATGAAGACTGCCCATGCGTTATTCGTATCGTCAACATTAGCGTTTGGATCCTCCACAGAAGCGGCAGTTCGGAGTGCTGCGCAGCCTTCGTAGTCGAGGATTTCTCACAACAATTATACGCGCAATGCGGAGGGATCCTTCGTGCCGCCAGATCGTCGGAGTCCAAAATGTGGGGCAAGAGGGGCTTAATTAGAATCGGCTGACCCAGTATGAGGGTCTTGGCATTGCGAGGTTCGGCTCCCTCACTCCCTCCCCCTTCTATGAGCATATACGTTCTCCGTTTCCGTACCTCACTCTCCCGATTGATGTACCCGCGAGCGGCCGAATACTTCGCAATACCGAAATTCTTCCCTCAGAGTGGTCTGTATCTGTCGAAAATTGGATTCATCATCTCGATCCGAGCACGGAGCGTTCGGCAGCGCTATTCAAAATTTTAAGATGAGGAAACCAAGAGGGGAAGCCTTGTACCGATTTCGTGCCCCATTGGATGGGGTTCGGACGACAGGAACATCATCTGATTCTTCCCAACCTCAATTCCCCCGAAGCCAGAACGCACCGTGTTTCGAATGCTCAATTCCGGACGATCTTGTGATGTTGCCGCATTTTCTCAAGCTCCAGGTTCTTCAGCCTTCTGTCTCCAGTCGGTATCTATTTATCCATGACAAAAATGATTATTCTGAAGAGAAGCCGTGACTCCGATATAGTGAAGGGCACGGACAACATCAACATATTATACATAGTGAGCGGCGGTACAGATTCACGTACCTGTTGCCAACCTCCGGCTTGATGTAAGTATCTAATTAAATCAGTTCATCGTCTATTAACCAAATCGATTTCTCCCGATCCACCTATAGATCCTGTCTCGCCTCTCGGGGCAAAGTAAGTTTACCTACGCAGTTCGGAAGGAGCTCCCTGCCTAGAATTCAAAAACCAAGAACGTTCATAGGGAAGGACTTTCGGCCGCAGGAAAAAGAAACGAGCCATGGAGTGGAATCGTGGAAGTCGCAAGGTTTGCCCATCATATTCACAAGTTCTCCTCCATCCCTCTTGCTGCCAACGTCGTTCCCATTGCTGACGTGATCGAAACAACGCAAAAAATATTCTTCAGCGGGCGACAACTTTAGACTGTTCGTTCGCGACTCGCACCCCGACACGTACACGCGACGTTCGTTCCGATGGAAAAGTCTCGGAATCCGAGTCGTGGGAGCTGCAGCCGACCGCGAAGAGCGGAATGTACTCAGATATGGGTACGTGAATAACATACCGCCTTTAACCTCTCGGCACCGTCGTGTTCGTCCCTGTAGAAATTCTAACATTGCGAACTCGACGTATTCCGGAGCAAGTAGGCCGATGCACGACTCGAAGTATTCCTCGCTTGCTGATCCTTCGAGCCATCGGCAGGAAGCTGATTGATTCTTGAGTTATTCGTTGTTTGACAAGGGAAAGTTTCGGCGTAGTCTAGGGAGCATCCTTTGCCAGCAGGCCGCGGCCCGACCCCTGCCTCTTCAGCTCCGTCACACCGCCGACTAATCCGCGGGTTCTGACTACCGGAAGCGTAGACTGCCTGTCAGTTGTGGCTCTTTGAGCCTGCGACGGCTAAGAGATCGATTCCTGAGATTTCACGAAACCGACTCGAAGATTTGCGGAGAGAAGGGCTCCGATTTTAGGAATTGACGCAGATCCGACTTCAGCATCAGGAATAGACATCTCATGTGTCAGTATAACGATAAATTATTAGGCTTGCCCTCTAAAGTCTTTTCAGAATTATCCGGTAAGTGATGTGGTGGACCATGAACAAAGGGAGCGCAGTCACAAAGCAATGAACCTCCGACCATTATACACGGCTCCCTGCCTGGATCGTTATTCCCTTCCGCTCGGCTGCTCCTGTAGAGCGAGAGCTTTTATGCAGGCCAGCACACGCGCTCGCTGCGGAGAAGAATCGAGTAGCTTCTTGAACAATGGTTTAACTCGCAGCGGAGCTCCACCATGACTTCCGAAATCCGATTCCATAGGAAGCGGAGGCTACCTGTTGGCCTTGGGACTCGAAATGTCATAGCATCTTGGAGACGAAGGCTCGGCGGAGGAGTTGGGAGTCATTCTTTTTCGGGAGCCACTCCTTCTCCCATTATTATTCTCCCATTTTTATCTAAATGGATTCATGGGTTTCTCAGGTGAATCCATCCGCTGCCGCCTATTCCGGGGCTTATTTTCTTAACGTAAAGAAATTCGAGCCGCAACCAACTGGTCGCTGAATCTTCAACTCTTGTTTCCCGGAGGAGCGTCTCGCATTTCATCGATTCTGAGCGTCTGCCAAAGATGAAAACGGATCCGCTGGCGTCTATTTCCGATATACACACCACCGGCCAAATTGTTGTATGTTCGAGAACGTCGGGGCGGCTTCTCTCCGGGGTATGGGTTTCTGAAATTCCAAGGCCAGCTCGAGCGGAAACGGATACCGATCTATTTATTTATCTCCGCGGACGAGAGTCGGAATCTCCGGACGAGTTGAAAACTGTCGACTGCCTTCGCCGACAGGGAATATCGACAAGAGAAAAACGAGTCTCTTCCCGCGATGACAGCTACGGCGATGGGTCAAATGGAGCCGGATATGAGCCGAGCGTCGATACGATCTATCATATTTATGCGGTTGACGATTTAATAAAGATGTAGATTAGACTTTCTATTATATATTCAACAAGATTGCGGTCACTTCCACTTTGACGCGAGCTCGCACGAAAGGACAGCGCTGCGGGAGATATTTTGCGCCCCTGATACGAGGGTGTACTCCCTGTGACAGCACGAGATTGTGGTAGCAGTGTGGACGCTCGACTCCCTGTCCCATCCTTGCCCGGGCACCGTTTGCCCGCCGGAACGGCTCAAGCCCGGAAATTGCCTTTGTCTGTGCGTACGGACGAGCAGTGGCTCTCGTGAGAGTACCCTCCAGAGCTAATTTCGGATGGCGATGTGTATTTTACGGTCCTCTGGCATCGTCGTGTGATCAAACAGAATGTGTTTATTTGGCTCCCGCGCTCAACATCTGGACTCTTGTTGTAGGCGTCTCGTCGAGCAGTCTGCATCTGCCCCGACTTAGAAATGCGGGATGCTCTCCTCGTGTATAATTCCATTATTAAAGGGTACCATAATGTTTGGTCCGAGGTCATTCTGTTAGTCATTCCCGTCACGGAGGGTTTGCAAGCTCGACTTCGGAGCCTTCCCCGTTGGCGGCATCGCAGGACGATGACCCCAGTCCCGGACCATGTCGCTCATGAAAGTCCGAAAGGAAATTTGGATAATTGTGGAGCCCAATCCGATCGCCTCCAACGAATCTCGATCTGACATCGCGAACCTTTCCGGTCGGCCAGAACGACCGCGTTCGGCGCAATTCTTGCTAGGTCGCGGGGATCAAGATCATATTTTCACCGAGTATACCGAGGAAAATGATACGTCCCATAAAATTTTCCTCCGATAGACGCGACGGGTCGAAAGCCCGGATTCGTGGCCCAATGGAAGCGGGAAGATATCCGTCGATTCGTACATACGAGCTCAATAAAATCATCAGCTCGAATCGTTTCAATGAAATCGGCGCAAACTCCGGGAGGATTCCCTCTCTTATGGATAGGTAGCTCCAGGAGGTCCTGCAGGGAAAGTCGGGCGGGCGACGGGCTCGATCTCGCCAGACGGATATTTTCAACGCGCGCTCGTGCTTCTTAATAGAACGGACTGCATCTGACAAGCTGCTCCACCGACTCGTCTACGCTGCACGGAGCCCCTTTAATACCTAACGACCCCCTCTCCGGCTCCACAGAACTGATTATTTGAGCTCGAAATTATCCTTGATGAGCATGTGTCTCAATTATTATTATCGAAGAGAAGATGCCACACAACCTGCTGTCGCCGGGTCGCCCAAAGAGAAAGATTCCCCGCAGATGTCGCTGAAGTGAGCCGAGATAAGATGAATTAGGCTCTGAAGAGCCCATCGAAGCTCGGGGTTCCCCACGGAGCTCCTGGAGAGGATTCGACGAGTCGATCATCGAGTGCGAAATGATAAGGAATCGACGAGCCGTTTCGAGGAGATACTTGAATCCCAGAGTGTCAGGAGATGGGTCTCTCGATATTGAAACGTATTCCAAGCTTCTCATGTGGGACGAGTCGGAAACTTGAGTCTCGGAGCGCTATCAACGTATCGATCGGAGGAAGTGAACTGGCATCGCGTATCGCGATAGGCGCGGTCGACCGTGGGAAGCGGAGTTGTGGGTGAGGAATGGAATTCTCGATCGCCTACCGCCAGTTCCGACTGAGGCTTCACGCGGATGAAAACGCGAGACGTTCTCGTTTCTCATCCGCTGCCCCATCCCGGCTCGGGAGGGGGATTCTTGATTCCAAACTCGCAACCGCAAGGGCCGGACTCAAGCCCGCAGCTGAGATTCTCAATCGTCGGTTACGACCCCGTCGTCAGGGCTCACGGGGGCGTTGTCGATGGTAATGACCGCCGGCTCCGCGGGTTCGATCCAATTGAGGCAAACTCGGCGATGGATACGTTGGTCGCGAGGTGAGCGTTGGCGATGCTCACCGCTACATGTATCATTTTCCGTTCGCCTTGTTGATTGCACTCGCGCTCTACACGCACCTATCGATATCGTCCGAGACGTCGAGCGAGCCACTCTCGATTCGACTCGATCCTGTACCGAATATGAAACTTTCACGATGTTGACCTCCGCGCTTCCATTATTGACGCTAGATATTCGATCATCGAGATTCAACGGAGTTCCACCTTCAGCACCAAGACCGGAGTTTAAAATTATCCAGTCCAGTGATCGATGCGAATTAGAATAATGATCGTTGGAATATTCACTCTTTCGCGAATGTAGCCTGCCTCGCTTCCCGGCTCCGGGGCACCGTCGGCGTCCTCCGTGGAGCCGTTCAGGCGCATTCCGAGCGATATTTTGAGTCTGTCATGGCGAGAATCCGACGGGGATTTCCGATTTTTTTCCTTGTCGGGGCCCTCCCATCGGGAGCTCACTCGACATCTGCCATTTGCAACACGCTTCGCATTCGGGCCCTGTCCAGATGCGTTCCTCGGTTTCCAGGTCCTCAGTGTGCGCTCGCACAGGATGCCATCAAGTGGGAGGGCATCGTCTCATCCGAAAGCTGTGGAACAAGATGAAAATGTAATGAAGCTTCCTTTCCGGCAGCGGACTGCTTATGTGTGGATTGCTAGCAGTCCACCAGCCTTGCAGCTGGTGAATGCAGACGGTTCAGCGCCTCGTGCTCCCATCTGGATGGAGGGAATCTCCCGCCAAAGTCTTGACAGCGAACTGGATTACAGCTTCTCAGGACGACGAAATCTCTCTGACGCTGTCGTTCCTCTCTTGATTGCTGCTCGCCGCATCAAGACCATACTGGGCGGTGCATGTCGTTATTTTGTTTGCGCGTGGCAGGGTTAGAGCGTTGAAGACAAACCCCAATCATGCTGGAGTTTTCTTCGGTTTTGATCACACCATCTGTTTGAACTCAGCCCGAGCGTGTCCTTTGCCCGGCAATCGACCCATCCAGACCGGTCGAGACCTGTCAGATTGTCCATTCATTTGGAGGTCATCGAAAATGAGCGTGGGCCCAGCTGGTTCCGAGAGGATAACACGTAATTAAAGATCATAGGCAGACGATCCATCTGAAGTAGAAGGTTGAAGGCTTGAGTCTCGATTCGTGATTCCTCCATGAAATACCAAGCACTCGTCTGACGAACTCGTCGAGGTATCCCATCATCCAGATAAATCTCGATACATTTGCGGAGCTGTTCGTGATTTTTCTCGGAAAAACTACGATCACAATGGCCTACGGTGTCGAGGCAGTAGCTCGAACCCGGTAGGAAAACTCCGCCCTCGCCGGGACAGTTCGAGGATGGGCTTTTTTCTGGAAAACTCCGAGCTTGTCCACTGACGAGAGTCAGCACAGTATCATCGTCGTGAGTATATAGCCCTCGAATCAGGAGCCTCCTCCATAGATTATTTCCTCGCGGCCGAAATCGAAACGTGCCATGATCGACCCGATCAGCGCCACGGAGCCAATGCTCACACGAGTGTGCAACGAGGTAGGCGTAAGTGGAATTCAATACGGCGTGACCGTTAACTGAACTGCTTTCAATCAGATAGAGGTGGCCCATTGTAACAATGCAGATAACGAAACAAGGCCACAACGTCAAATACCACCCGCTGGGTCTCTCTCGACGGGCCTGCCTGATTCAACATCTGTTCGTCTGTCCACATCCAGATAGCTCTCGCTTCGTTCATCTGTGGGTCCCCCAGACGATCTCTGCCCTCTGCGAAGCCACGACCGTGCCGACGAGCTCGCCCAGCCGCCAGAGCTCGGATAGTGGGGGAAGGAGCAGGGGCAGCAGGCACAATGCATCACAAGTTAGTTCAATGCAATCAAGCGTGAGCTCTCTCTGGCGGTCATCCGGTCGCAGCGGATTCACCAAAACTCTATCTGCTTTGCCTGCGACGAATGTACCAGTTAAGATCAGCTGGGAACGACCACTCGGCGTAGGTCTCTCGTTTGCTCGCGAACCGTAGCAGGTCGCGTGTGCGCGGTCATGGGCAGCGTCTCTGTGTGCGCTATGGCGGGGCGGACGTTCGGATATGATGTCGTTTTGTCCTCCCACATTGAATTCCGCTCTGCTGCACTCGCTGGCATACGGCAAAGCAGCGTGACGCGACTCCCCCACACCTGTTCCAATCCTGAAAATGTTCGCCGAATTACGACTCAGCGATGCGCTCCCACCAGAACACCGCAGAGTGCGGGTCCTGCAGTCGTTTGGCTTCCCGATACGGCAATAGCGGCCGATGAGCCTCGCATCGCGATCCGGACGAGGTCGGGGAGGGATCTGAGCTTCATCCGTCCAGACTGAGCGGAAAAAAATCAAAGTCCTGTTCCCTGGTTCGTATACTATTATTATCTGTATTTTCGAATATTCATGTCGGGATTCGCATGCGGTCGATCGTCCGCAGTATTCTTCATTGCAACTCTTCTAGACCGATACGAGATTCGGCGAGACCAGGACGTGAACGGCTGCGGCAATACCAGCCACGACCCGCGTGGTCGGCGGAAAGATATATACGCAGACCCTGGAGATGCATATCCGAAACGTCGACTGTAAGTGAAGAGTCGAAGGCGGACAACGGAGAAAAGCGAGGCGGGCGAGCGAAAGAGGAAAGTGGCGTCGGCCAGTGGGCTTAGGAGGAAATCCCTGCAGATTCTTCATGCTACCTCGAACAGCGGGAGAAGCAAAGATCAGGAGAGCAAAACTAAAGCCTACTTTAAGAAGCGCTACATTATCTTCCCGACACAACGGAGAAGATACCGAAAAGGTTCCGAATGACAGAGAACTGTTCGCCAGTAGGCTCGCTCGCCACCGTTCCCGCTCCAGACGCTCGACTGCCCAGCTGTAAATGGCCCATTGACCACCTGCAGAGACAAAGAGACAATCGGCCCATGTGGCGCGAGCGTTGCATCGGTGCTTTATCTAGTGGTAAAATACGGGGCGTCTCCCATGAGCTCAAGAGCTCTGTGATTCCACGACTCTCCTTCTGCAAGCTCACATATATTCACGATCATGGTTTATCCGCTCGTTTTTCTCTGTTTTTTCCCCTCCTCATCCGGCTGGTTGAGGATATTCACAGCAGGATCAGAAGGAACAAGAGGAACCACCTCGGAAACCGGGGCGCTGAGGAATAATGCTGGAGCTCTTTCGAATTCGGAGCTTCGAACGGGAGCTTCCCGTCCGGGTCATGCAGGACACGTATCGTGGACCCCTGGGCTAATGAATTCGTTTCAGGAATCAGTCGTATGTCTGGAGCGATCTGGCTTATACATAGTGGACAAATTTCGATGTAAAAACTCCTATTCCCCGAAAGTCCTATCAATAATCGAGTGGGGGGCGGCATTATTAGCACCGCTTGCACAGCGACACCCGCTTGCAGCGACGGAGCAAGCGAGCAAGCGGGGCCTCGGATCCCGCTGTGACTGCTGCCACAGCTTCCCCTCACCCCGGACCCTCTTTCCTCCTCCCTCCCTGAAGAACAGATCGTTTTCCGATATTTCATTTGCGTCTCGGAAGGAGTATTTATCACCAGCCGGGCTACTGAAGTAAACACCGAATCAAACTCAAGCCCCGGAAGAGCGACCGAACTTTGAGGGCGCTCATACGGGACGAGTCTCTGATGCTCGAGGCGCGCTTTTTGGTCATTATAAAAGACGTGCGTCCTTCTATACGTTTTTTCAGTACCATCCCTGCTCACGATGTTTGCTTGACGAGAACGAATGAACGTCGGGGTAATCTCATGTCGAACTGATAACAACGACTCGGGAAGCGGCCGTATCCGCTGTTAGCGGCTCCGGTCGACGGAACTGGATGTGTTTTGAAAAGTCGCGGTAAGCGTCACTTCGAAAGCATGGCTATACCGTCACGCATCTGCTCGTGATCTTCTACTACGTAAATCAGCTCGTATCTATCCGGGCAAGGCCAGAGGAGAGCCGCTTTCCAATGGAAAAATGCACTTACGTCGAGTGGCGTACCGCAACACCGACTTCCATCGAGTTTCGGCCTTGCGGCTGAAGACTTCAATTTTCTTCCGGTTGGAGGTTCACGGAAGGCTGTCCCAGGGAAGGATAGGTCTACCTCGTTCGAGCGAACTTGCATAAATCTTGGGAGCTCTTAGCATGGGGACCGTTGAACGCACGATAGGCTTGCTCTGGTGTTTTGCATCCGCCAGATTGTCGCTCATTCGAAAGTTTTGCGTTTCCTTAATCACCTGACACAGTTGAGCTCTTTCCTGTGTCTAGCTTACTTCCCGCTCGACTGAAACCTCTTCTAAGCAGCATTCGAACTTGAATTTGTGGCGGAAATGGCAAAAATGCCGTGAGGAAGCGTGAGATGGGCGAAAAGTCGCCAGGAAACGGGGAAGGCAAGAAAGGCACTTATGGCATTTTGCCCGAGGTTCCAGGCTGAGTAGCAGAAAACGTATCGATGAAGATCACCCCGGAAAACCCTCGAATATCGAAACTAGAAGAAGAACAACTCGTAAGCCGGACAAGTCGAAGTTTATTATGGAATCTAAGGAGTCCATAATCAGCCTGTGATAGAGTCCAGGTCGAGTACCTTGCACGAGGTTGTGATCTGAATCATGAAGACTCCGGCAATCGTCATGAGCATTGTGAGTATCGAAAATGCCAGGATGTACACGACATACGCCGGCAAATCACTTTTCTTCGGGGGCGCTTCGGGCATAATCAGAGTCGATGGATTAACTCCAGGAGGAAGAAGCATGGAGGCTTTGTATTCGCCGTTCCGAACGACCATCATTGGGACACTCATGTTGTCAGCTTGAGGAAGTCAGCGCTCGAGTTCAGAGAATATCCTCATCGGTTCCAATACAGTATCCCATAGGTTTCAATTTGTCCTCATGGATATCTCGTAGCTCAGCTTCCCACATAGCGCATTCGAGTCGTTGTTTAAAATGTGAAAATAGAATTTTGTTCGAATGATTGGTTGGCTCCGCGCGGATTCTCGTGTACCGGCATGTTCTGGCTCCTGTTTTGGTGGGGGCAGAAAGGCTCAAAATCTCTAGAGAAAACCCCATGCGGATGCCGGATAGGGCGAGGACCGATCATCTCAGGGAGTTCTCAGACATGGGCCCGAATAGGAAAACATCCCGCGAGACGAGTATTGGGAAGAGTTCGAATTTCGAGATACGTTGCCTCAACTCATACCGGATGATATCGGGGCGTTCGGGAGGTTCACCACGAATGAAATCATTAGAGTCATCTTAGAACGCGCCGGAACAATGAATTGAGGCTTCCAGCACGGAGATGAGCGGATGTCCCAATTCCAAGTTTAGCTTTGCAAAGTTGGAATTCGGCGAAGCTTTTCTGGAGGATGAGCTCGGGTTCAGGCGGTGGTCACCACTGATCCTAAGGGTGCACATCCGAGGTATCTATGAGAGGTATTTCTTCCGACACAACGAATTAATCGTTCCATCTTTCGGAAACTTCTTCTATTTGTAATAAGGAGAACAGTTTTTTTCTGTGAGCAGATCCAGCACTCAATTTCAACCCCAGTGAAGCTTCTGTATTCCGAAACAATATCATCAATTCCCATACAAAATCCTACATCAACCAGTGTACAAGTGAAACAGACGATTGAGGCTCAAGGGAGTCGCGCGTCCGTTTGGCATTCAAAATCACACCACGTAAATGTCGCAGACCCCTCCTCCTCGAGCGATCAAATCCTCCGGCTCGAGTTCGCGACCAGACTCCCTAAGTCACGCGTGGGACTGTCATTATTCGCCTTCGCCGGTTATGAACGTCATTGATATGATCTCGCAGTCTCGTACTGAAGTTTGGAGCACAGCGATTGCGATGCAGCTGAAGAGCACGGTGAGCACGACCCCGAGTAAGGCGAAGACGTAACAGGGGGGTGGCTCGTTTGCTCTCGCCATCGCTATGGACGGCATCAGGACCGGGGATCGCCCCGATCCACCAGGGACGATCAACGACCCTTTGTAGTCGGAATTCGAGAGGACCACCATTGGCACGGACATCTTGCAGGTCGGGTTGTTTCGACGTGAATTCCACAGCCTAGTGGATTCCGATATCGACGCGAAAGAATACTGTGCCTGTGCAGACGTTTCCCTCCGGCCACCGACAACCAAGATATTCCGAGATTTATCAAATTTCGTTGTTGAATCTGTAATACAAGAGCGATCCGTTCCGGGCATCGCTCCGGCCCCGCGAAGTGTCGTCGGACCTGAATGGTCCTATCCCGATGATCAAACATTTGATCGATGAATCGGAGTGGAGTCGGAATCCGGCCAAGTATTCCCGGAGGCAGTTCGCTGGCTTCTTCGCGAGATAGGATTGCCCCAAGGTCGAAGTTTAGTCAGGGTGGGGGGAAGAGGGTTAATGATCAGGAGCTGCTTGGGGGGATTTTGCATTTTTCCGTCTCGCTTCTGAGTGGAGGCGAAAATCCTTCTGAGTTTCCCGCAAAAGGAGGAGCTACATGAAATAGTGTGCCCAGTAGGGTACCGAGGGGGCGCGAAATTCTGGATAGAACGGTTGAAACGTCGCGGATGGAGGAGAAGGAGCTCAGCGAAGAACAGGAAGATATTGCACTCTACTTAGAGGATGAACTTCGCGGGGACATGACTCTGTCTATCGACAGGATCTCACGGGAGATAGCTGCAAGATTCCATCATCTCCGGAGACTCGTTTCAAAGTTCGCGTTTCTAGAGCCAAAGAACTTGTTGACTGTCGAATTTACTTGGGAAATCAATAACGACGACATTGACCCTGAGGAATTCCTGATCGAACGAATGCGGTTGCGTCATTCCGTCTCAGTAGTCGAGAGACAACAGGAAGTCGACGAGTGCATGTCAGGATGTCGCCCACCCTTGCGGTTCATCGTAAAATTCAACTCAACGGACAGTGTTCCCAATATTTATATCCTGTTGAGAATCTTCTTGACCGTCGCCGTCAGTGTTGTCAGCTGCGAGCGTTCCTCTTCCATATCAAATTGATTAATGTGAGTCATATTTAAAATCCACCCTGTCGGCTCCACGCTTGAGTAACTTGGCAATTCTAGCGATAGGGAAACTCCCAGGCTGAAAGTATCGATTTCAGCCTTGTCATTGAGAATTTCGCGAGAGAAAAAGCTAGGCGTGTGCTCTTGTGATAGCTGCGGTGGTGCGACTAGTCAGTGTTTTTTGTCAGTTTGTGGGTGTACTTCTTGCCTCGACGAATAAAAGTCAAGGATAGAATGAAATGAGCTCCCCAGTGAGGGGGGAATAGTCTCGGCTTAGATGTACTTCGGGCAGAGAACTCCGAAGGGGGAAGGTGGCGCCATTCACCTTAGGAACGCCACTGAGTGTTTCATTTCCCCTTCGGGAGTAGTGGATTTAGAATTTCAGAGAAATTAGCTAGAGCTATCGCTCCTATCGGTCCGATGGCATCAGACTCGCTCTCGGAGTTCCGACAGGGATAGCATCGTTCCTCCTCTTTGACCTCTCGAATTCTTTTAATTCCTCCCTCTCTGCATTGCTCACGCACCGACCGGCGTCTCATGCGCGCGAGCCCGCCGATTTCGTTCTCTCTAGTCGAACACTTACGGAGGGAACATCGGCGGTCCGAAGCGCGACAATGTTCGGTACAGGCAATACGAACGACATTCTTTAGAGGCTAAGGGGAATCGCCGGACGGAATCGTCCCCAAAACAGCTCTCCAGCAGTCTTTCCCGGTCGATGTCGACCCCTTACCATTGACGGCTCAGTTGGCGGGGAAAACTCCGATTGGAGCACTGGTCGATTTATAGGATCGTCGCGAAACATTCTGATCTCTTGGTCAATTGAAATCGTATCTCAACTCATTCACGAAATGCAAACGCCATTGTACGCGCCGATCAGGCTTGTTTGTCTTCCGTATATGATACGTGACAGGTATGAATCGAGCCGACACTTCATCCTAACCTCCTTGATGGCTGTGGCCCGAATGAGCCTCAAGGGCGAAAACGGCCCAAAGCCAGGCTAGAAAATCAAAGCCCTTCTCCCCCTCGGAGCTGCAGCACATCAACATGCGAGATTCGATTCTTCCTCGAAGGATTTCGCCACGTGCTCTGTCAAGGTTGAATTCCGAGGTAACGTGCTCGACATTCTAAAATGGATCCGACCGTCGAAGCGCTGTCTCAGCACAATTAGGAGATGATTCTTGCATCCGTCATCTCATTACAAACCCTCAATTTTCCTCTGATTCGTCGAGTCACGCGCGTCGAATCAGCTCGGCTTCACTTTCGCTCCTCGAAAATGTTGCTTCGGTCAATGTTTGTTCCAGCAGTACGGATCGCGGTCCAGGGCGGCGCTCTATAGGTCCTCGGGATGCATCCTTCAAGGACGATCTCCTGAGAATGCGAACACAGGCGTTGGTATAGACCTATGAGGCGCGTCTGAGAGCCTGTCAACTCCATCTAATAAGAGCACGTCCGAGGAGCGCTCCTATTCGCGGGAGGCATCGCTGATTTTCTGCGAAAAAAATCGGTCCTCACCTCGTCTTCAGTGAAAGGGCCTGCATTTCCAATGGGAAACCTTTACGAAATGGCATTTTCCCACCTGAAGCGCCGGCAGCAACTCGAGCCGCTTGTTCATCGAACGAAAGTGCTCAGAATGTTCCTCTGTAGAACTGTTTCATCGAACGATTGCCAGATTCAACCTCATCCAAGCATTGGGCTCACGTGCTCATGCCTGTGTCTGACTTTGCGATGATCAGGGTCGATCCGAGCCCTCCGGGAAACGGCCTTTCGCGTCCCTCCTCGACTCGAAAGCGAATCACCCTGGAGGAAGTACACATTCGAGTCCCGGTCCGCTGTTTCTATTTATTTGGGTCACCACCGGACGAATTAAGGATTTACCTCCGCCCCACACGGCGCCACAGAGTGAAGGGCTTGCTCTTGAATAAATCCGGCACCGGGGAGCTGTATAAGTTCGTGTTTCCGATTCCTCGTATAACATTGTTTTTATTTTCCCGAAGCGTGCAATGAGGCCCCGTAGGAGGGTCCTGCGTGACTAAAGGCAAACAATAGGAATTCCCGCCGAGCTGAACACTTAATCAAACTGAGTTTGGCCATTCTGCAGGCGTTGCTTTACTTGTTTCTCTCTGCCGGCTCCCCGTTCATTCATTCGTCCAGCCAGACGACCGGGCAAGCGGCCGGCTGATCGGCTCCCTGGTTCGTGGACTTTCTATTTGTGCGGCAGCAGTAGCGGCATTATCAACCTGCAATTGGCAGAACTTTCTCTTTCAGAGGGGAATGGACTAAACGGAATGAGTTACGATCGTCGCGAAAACGATGACGCGCACATGTTCAGGGACCCTTAGCGGGGTTCATAAGACGTCCAGCGATTCACAATTCACAACTAAGCGGGCATTCATTCTCCATCAAGGGAATGAATACTTCCGTCGTCTCCGATGCTTCCCGGGTAGCTCCATCCGGCAACTTTTTCTGTCGGAATTTCATGCGTTCTGGAAGGCGTGACGTTTCAAGAGAATCATTCCTGTGGGAATACGGATGACGAGGCTCATCGTGACAGCTCTTCGTTCACCTCCGCCCGAAGACGTGGAGAAGTGGCCCGCTAATTCACAGCTGCCGAATCTTTTCCGTAGAGAACAGGTAGTAACGAGCAAGCCTAAATCACCATCGGGAAAGAGCCCGCGCCCGCCGTAGATGTCGGCTGTTCGCTTGGTTGGTTGGTTCGTACGCTGGTTGGTTGCTTCATCAGGAGTGAGATGTGGCAGTGGGTGCGATAATGTATTTCCTGTCAAAGCGAAAAAAGCCTTTTCCCTAACGATGAAGCAGTCGACGTCGTCTCCCTTTTCCGCCGTCAGGTCGATGAACACAAAGCCTCGCACAAAGCATCGACCACCACCTCTTTCCTTTCTCCTTTCTCTCTTCCTGCATTTTAGCTCATTTCTCCCTCCGCGTGTACCGCTTCATTATACTATGCCACTCCATTTCCATCTCTCTACTCGATTATCCCAATGAGGCGCCAAGATGAGATCCAGGAGAGCGACGCCGACGGTCGGGATCCGATTCTCCGAGTCGAATCAGAGTCCGATCCGGATCGACACCAACATAAGGATCTCGGACCGATGGCGCAGGGCAGAGATGAATCGCTTCACGCTCGAGGAATCATTCGCTGATTCCAAAAATCTCTGATATTGAGATCCAGAAGCCTCCGTGCGCTGCTCTTTGATGATAATGTACGATTCGATTATGACGATCAAAAAGAAATTAGCAACTATAACATGGTAATTAATTCTTGCTTTATAATGATAATAATTCTAATGATGATCAGAGAGAGAAGGGTATTCGGTCGGGCTCCGCTCGAGACGACGGACATATGATCGAGAAACAGTGACAATCAACTTCGCACGACGCCAGATTCGCCATTAAGCGTCGTCGTGAGGAAAAACGCCGGGAACGCTCCTCCCTGGATGCTTCTCCTTGTTCATAAAACCTCTCAGGTTTCATTACCAGCTCGGGGCTCTCCGACAAAGTGTTGTCAGACTCACCCCGTTGTCGCCCGCGGGCCAGAACAATTCCGGATCCAGTTTTTACACTTCCTCGAGACTGAGCGAGAAGGCACATATGCGCATGGACAATTACTGCAATCAAGACGATTTCCCGCATGCCAAACGCATCAATGAAATGCGTTTGTCGCCCAGATCTACGGCGATTCTCCTTCGCCTACGTCCCTCGGATGGGGAATCAAGTCCCCTTGCAGGAGAAATTGACTTGGCCTTCACTCAGAAATCTCGAACGCGAAAATAGGAACCCCGCTCATCGTTGATGTCGATATACTCAATCCATTCGTCACCGCTCGACGTTCCATCCCAACGTCCAACGACGTAAATTCGTAGCCCAGTACGTAAATTATCGCAGTAGGACTTCCACCGGAACATTTCACGTTTCACCGAAGACAGCGGGGACCCGCCGTCAGCGTGCCCCGCACGACGATACGGTAATGATGATGGTAGCGGTGATGACGTCAAAAACGATGAGCACAACGGCGATCGCAGATACCATGGTAGCCCATAGAGCAGAGATGGAAGCGAGCGATGCGTCCTGTAATGGAGCGCAAACACCCGCGCCAGTGAGCGGGCTCATGACCTCGGCCCAGGAATGGTGTCAATCATATGGGAATTCGACACCCCACATCGTATGTCGGCCTCTGAAAGGCTCTTCTTCCTGCGTCTCGCTCCTGAAGATCCGCAGACGCCACGCCTATCATTATACAGTATTAGGAGTGGACCTCCCATATGAGAGGACATTTTTCCGACGGGAAGCGGATGCTCGTTCGGCGGACATTTTAGTGAAAATGGATTAAAACTCGGACATGGCCGAGATTGAGCATTCCTATCGCAGGTGATTCGAACTTCCTATGATAGTCTCTGAGCTGCTTGGAACCAAGAGGAATCTCCTCAAATTGGATCGCGACAGGCTATGTCACCGATCCGTAGCGATATATTCGTACACCGAGGAGGAGCGTCCTCCGTTGGCGCTCCAAAGAGAAGAAGACGGCAGAAGCTCGTCGCAAGGAACACAGTTGGGCCGACGGAACCAGTTCGCAGTAGCGAATTACCGCTGTAAGGAGCGTCTTCTGTACTCGGGACCCATAGATTGACGTTACTCGATGCCATATCAGGCATCGGAAGTCGAGATCGCTTCATCTGTCGACCGGGGCGCTAGATTCCACGATGTGAAAAATACGTGGGAATCCGCGATTCAGCAGAACAAACTTTGAGAGCGGACAATTTTCCATTGCGAGCGAAAAACGGCCAAACGGACGGAAAAAAGAAACGTCCTCGTATGTGGGAGGTCTAATTATGAGCCTTGATATATTGGAGTAGAATGACTGTCAATGTAGAACATCCATTCGATATCGGACTCCGAGAAGCACCGAAATTCCTCGGAACTCCTGATGACTGATGAATGCGCCGCGCCGTTCAAAAGAAATGCCGTTCATGATTTCGTCCCCGAGGGCTCGCGGCTCGCATTCAGCTTGGGGGAAGGCGATATGTATTACGGGCGAAGCTGCCAACATGTGATCCTTCGAAACTCACGGTGCAAAAGCTCAGACTCACGATTCATTATTCCGGTGCAGATCGCCCATAGAAAGTTAGTTGTTGCATTGAAATCTACGTCGATCATCTCGACCGCAGCGATCTATGATATCAAGCGCCACCCTGTCGAGGCACGATGTCCAGCAAAAATTCCAGAAAGCAGAAGCTAAAACCCTAATACTCGTTAAGTTCATACCGAGCAAGTACTGATCAGGGGAGGAATCGTTTAAAACCGATGCTCGTGAAGTTCGGTCCTTTCTCGGCTTGGCACATGATCAGAGAGACCGCTTTATTCCACTGTAAGAGCTCCGCCGGCGGTTGGAAATTCCTTCGGCGTTCCCGATTGGGCTCGGAGAGTCTTCTCAAGAGAAATCTGAATTCGGGAGCGAATATCAGCCGAAGCCTTCCTTGCACTGATGAGAGCCTGCCAATTAATGAGCATGATGATTGATGCTGATCCTCGCAGAGTCCATCGGTATTTCGATTTGAGAAGCATTCCTACTGCGAAGAGAATGCTGGGATCACTGTGAGTCGTCTCGCGCCGAGTCGATTCGAATCGAGAGCATGGGGGCTGTCCCTCCGAGCGCCTCCGCATGATGCAAATTCGGCAACATCTCGGCGTAGCGTGCAGAATTCGATGAGGCGATGCGAGGCAACGACCGTTTTCTTCCCTTGCCTTCGATAGACATTGGTGTCACGTACCAACGAGGGACGGTGCGCGCCTCAAGTTCGAGTCGCCAATTCTCGCATTTTCCATCATTGCGTCTCATACGGGAGGGAATACTTCTGGGTCTGGAAGGACGGGACATGAGATCAGAGACACCTCTGGGTCACCATCACGATACGGAAGAGGGACAGTGACTTCTGGGGAGTATGGGAGAGGAATCTCGGGCATGAGGTGCTTTCAACGCGAGATATTCATGCCCGAGGTTAGGATCTCTTCCAGAACTTAAGGGAAACTCACATGATGACTTTCCGTTCAAACCGCCCGCGCATCTTCTCGGTCCAAGATGGCGGCACTCACCGTCGTTCGTTCGATAACATAACAACACATGAATCGCCCCTGACGTCCAATTCGATTCAGTTTCTCGAGCTGGGACCGGGGAAGTGCCGCCTTCGAGCATCACTCGAGTTTCGGGGCCATGGCCGTGGCTTTAGCTCTGATAAATAAGGATGTGAGTTTGGAGTCTACCCTCACAATGCTGATTTCCCCGAATGAAGCAGGACAGACGGAGAGCGCCTGTCATTCAGACATTGATCCCGATGGTTCGCTCGACTGGAGGGAAAAATATCCACTTGATTGCTTAATGAGACTAACTCGTATTCCTCACGAATTCGATCGTCCAGAAGGGAAAATACGTTCGATCAGCCGTTCACTCTTTTTCCTTCGAATTCAGAACTCTCCGCTGTACCTCCGGACTGTCGCGGAACCGGCGAACGGAGAGGTCGCTCACAAACTTCTGTACATGCTGCATACTTCGCTGGACGTTGTTGAGGAGAAAGTCAACTCATCAGTTCCCGGCAAGTGAGTATGGACTCATTCTGTTCGAATTACATCTGATTCTGTCGAATGACAAGAAAGTATAGCGACTGAGAAAGTGTCTCTCCGTGACCCTAGGAACGACTCGCGGGATCTCTGTCTCGGGGTTCTCTACTCATTGGATGAGTACAAACTGTATGGTTACGTGACGAACACCAAGATAAAGATAGTCATAATTGTCGAGCTCGGGGTAGCTGTGCAATTCCGGGACAACGATCTCAGAAATTGGTTCAACCGTCTGCACCAGGCTTATACCGAGGTCATAAGCAATCCGTTCTACGTCGCTGGCGAAGAGATCAAATCTAAGTGAGTTGGGATGTAAATCAGCGAAGATTGAGGAGAATCGAAGAGCTTCGAGATCAACTCGGAGAATCTTTCCTCTCTCTAGCCCTTTGATGAGTGTTCCCGATTGTTTTGCAGGAAATTCGAAGCTGTGGTAAATGACATCATGCGGAAGCAGTAGTATGCGTGGTCACTGGATAGAGCCTTAAGATACTGATGTTACGTTCTGTGAATATATATAAATAAAGTCTCCAAGAATGATAGAGATTCATGAGTTTTCCTCCGCTGCTTTCTGATTCAGGATTCTCTCTTGAAGAAGGAGTCGGTCGCTTCAACGTCATTCCCACATTAGATATTTAATTCTTTATTTACAACCTAGGAAGCAGATACTCAAACAACATTCTTTGACTTCTATCGTCAGATTTTTGCCACTTTCCCCTTCGGCATTGCCTCCGATTCTTATGATACCCACGCCGGCTGTCTCGGACCCAGGTCCGGGACGGTATCGATGTTCTTCTCAACAAACTTTTATGAAAACTTTGACCTTTCCCTCATTATCACATGGGGATGGCCTCATCTTGGAGGGTGAGTTCGGGGCTTGTAACTTGACCTCACCAGGGAAAAATAATCTCTCAACATTCAATTTTGATGAGGCACTTCCGGCAAGAGCGCTGCGAGGATTGGGCGCAGAATTGAAGCATCGAGAGTCGAAATCACATGAGCCTCGGAACATCTCGAATTCGATTTTTTCGACATGCGAACGCTGTCAGATTCTGACCGAACTCCCGTTTCTCGGAATTTTGCAGGGTGAAGGATTCTCCCCGATGAGCTCGTCGGCTCCCGGCTTGAGAATTCCTCTTGCTCTCCTTCATCCGACGGATAACAAGCTGTCCCGAAGGCTCACCAGCGTCGGTGACTCTGTCATGCATCTTGTCCTCGTTTCCCGTGAAGTTTACTTGGATTCATTCTATTGAGCGGATACTCGAGCATGGTTCCGCGAAACGTCTATTGTCACCTCGCTAAAGCTTCGTATTGGTAGTTTCGCTCGGCTGTTGATGAGTATTGTTGTGCTGCTGTTGTTGTTGCTGTTGCGATTGTTGCTGAGGGAAATTGCCTTGTACAGACACCACTGCGGTGCTCGAATACGAAGCTGTGGGCTTCGGCTTCGTGGTTTGCTGCTGCTGCTGCTGCGGCTGCTGTTGTTGATCCACAAGTTGTTGCTCCGTATGCTGCTGTTGCGATATCTGCTGTTGCTGCTGCTGCTGCGGTGGCAGGTGCTGGTGCTGTGGTTGAAGAGCTTGCTGAGACTGCTGAAGCTGCATAACTTGCTGCGCTTGTTGCACCTGAACTACTTGCAGAGTTTGTGGTGGCGCTTGATGGGCTTGTTGCGCTTGCTGAATTGGTTGATGTTGCTGTTGCGCTTCGTGGTGTCTCCGGATCATTTCCCGGATGATTGAAACTCGCTCAGCTTCATATCTGTAATTCTCTGTCCCTTTAGAGCTCAGATCGCGGATTGGAGCTGGCTCGCCAACTCCACCATATTATCCGGGAGGACGGAGGCGGATGTCGAGAATGATTTATCGATCAGAACGAGAGGATAGTCGAAGCGGGGCGGGATCCAGAACTCACCTCATGACGATCTCCTCAACCTCTTCCTTGTATAGCCGACTCAAAATCGCTTGGAAACATTCCAACTCAGGTAACTTAAATAACAACCATTTGATCTTGTGGTCGTGCAGCGCGGGTGCTCGGGAGTAAACCTGGAATACCACACAACCTCAGACTCTGAGGCTCGGGAATCGTTTTGCGGCTTCGAATACACCACTGGCATCTGAGAATATAATAATCTTCCTTCGAGCGCTCACCAGCAACCATTGCGGTATCTCTTCCGTCAGGTACGGATTCGGTGGCACAAGAACATTATGTTGATGGAACTCGTGATGCACTGGCGGTCCTCTGGGAGAAGGTACCAGCGCACCCTGGGATGCCATGGGGCCATAATGCGTCAGACATGGATGCTCATATTGCGACAGGCGACTTATGTGATTCACGTAGTATACTCCTGCAAGGGGATTCCGCCGAACTGAGCATCCATCCATTCTATTTATTCACTAACGTTCGGCTCCGTTCGTTCATCGACCCACGACGCGCTCGAACGACGGAAAACTCAAGAATGAGGGAGACGGAAGCGCAAAATTATTTTCATAACAGTGCCGGACTCTATTTACCGAAATCTGGATTTTCTATGCGTTCCCAACCCGTCGGCAAGCCTTCCTTTTCTAATGGATGGTTCCAATGAGTGGTTTTGGTGTTGTGATCGATGTAGTATTTACGTCCACGCATCGTCAAGTCGACTGACCAGCCCGGCGGTAGCGGGAGCTCATCGCAGTTTTGGTAGAGTTTCTCCTGTGGAAAGAATGAGATCATGTCACAGAGAATATCACCTTCCTGCTTATGGGAGCCCTTGAGATAATCCTTGGGGGAGTATCTCCGAAAGAACCTACATTCTGTGTTTGACACTGGATTTGTTGGGAACCGACGTAGTTCTTCTCGTCGTAGTAGGAGGATGACGCAGTGGACGATCCTACCGACGGCCGATGATGCATGAGAGTCACCCCCGGTTGCAACGGCAACAGACGGTCCTCATCCTCGGCACGCGAGAAAATGCTGGAAATCGAGGAGATTCCAGGAATATCGAACAAAAAAACGATCCGACTCAAGAGCATCGCAGGAAGAACGCTTCATATTCAGCTGGAATTTGCCTCAATTATTCAACCGACCTCGAACTGGAGCCGAGATGATCGAACGGCATCAACGTCACTCTGGACCCCCCGAGTCCATGGAATTGGTGATATTTGGGATCGTTTTGGTATATGGGCTCCTGCGTCACCGGATCGAGCTGGAACGTTACATCGATCGGATCGTGGGAATGCTTGAATTGATCAGTATCGATTCGAACTTTCGATGAGTTCTCTGACAGTGGGGACTCACCTGCGAGGACGAACACGACACCAAGGATTGACTAGATGAACTTTGGGGCGGCGTCAGCATCGTAGATGCGGCCAGTTGTTGAGCCATGTTCGCATTAAGGTATATCGTTTCGACTTGCGGCATCTTTGGTTGCAGTTGCTCCCGGCGTAATTGTTCGAAATTCGCGTAGTCCGCGCACGTTGCCTGGGAGGGCATCACGAGAATTGTTTGCTGAGAAAGTTTGCTCATAGGGTCGGCGAGTTGGAGCGCGGGCCAGCTCCGTACAGGACCCCGCGCCAAAGCACTCGATGGGGCAGTCGTCCCGCTCGCCTGAAGGAGAATGCCGAAGTCTCAACCGCTCGACCCCAGAAGGGAAAGTCGTGGAATGGGGGAAAACGATTGCGATTCCCCTTCAGTCAACCACCCTCGCGGATGGAAATTACCTGAGCTTTTGCTTTGGCACATTTTTCAGCGAGTGATGTGGGTGTGGGAGTTCGATCGTCCAGTGACATCAACGACGAACATTCCCGCACCCCGGAGCAGCTGACTCCTTTGGTCTTCTTGGTTTTCCCCCCGGACCACGTATTTACAACGGTGAGATTCGGTGGCGTTTCTTTCTTAACGTATTTCCCTAGTGGAGAGATTCGCGGTTAGCACTTCCGAGGGGTTGACGTCGAAACGTAGGATTCGAAGAAGAACTCACCCTGAATGCCATCTCCAATCTTCTTCTCTTTTTTCTTGGACAGCATGATGTCCGAAGTGTCTTTTGGAACAAGGCCCTCACTCCCCTCGGGCGGCTTCGTTCATTCTGAGGAAAGATTGATGGGCGTCAGATTTCCCAAGGAGCTCGTTCCGTCGAGAGATTTTCGGGCAGTCTCGTCTCAGAGCTTGAACCACGGAAGCATTGCAGACTGGGTCTTCTGCGAAAAGTCGTAGGCCCAAAGCTTTCTGGGTATACCTCCTATATGTGGGTCTGAGGGACTCCTTATCGCCAATTCCACAAATCAAGTCGATCACCACTATCCTCTGATCCAACCCTCGAGTCGATGGAGTCCAACGACGGTGACAAGTTTTTCTCGGGAGGGATGTGGACCTCTAGCTTCGTTGCGGATAAGCATAGTGAGGGCGCGCGATTACGTCGTGATGTGGACCACAGCTTCGGAACGGTAAAGGCTCCATGGCCAAAGTCAGAAGCTTTCTCCCTCGTGGAAAAGCCTTTCGAGGACTATCCTCTCGGATATGAAAGAGTTTCCAAAGTTCCTCAGCGCCGGTCTGTAACCAGAACACCACAGGGGGTTCCGAGTCACGGACGGTGATCGGGATGTCGATAGAGAGTCAACGAACTTCCAAGTCCTTTTCTCCAACTTCCGGCTCCTCAGAACGAACAAGGGAGCGCTTACCGTGAAGTGTGAAACTTTTTCACTCGGATATAGAGAAGAATAATTATCATCGCTCTGTTATGGTGGTAGTCTCCAACGCGGGGTTGCCATATACCGTCCGCTGTCTTGGGTATTTCGTGCTGCTGTGGCGAATCTTGAGCGGTCTTGCGGCGCAGAACGCGTGTGAAGCGCGCGGTTCCGGGAAGCCTCCGCGTACAATACGCGCTGACTCTCCCTCTTCTGGTCGGATTGAGTTTGAGAAAAAGATGAGAGCGATGGTTTCATATTGGATCGAGCTTTTATTTCGGTTCTCGTATATCTCCCGTGTGGGCGTCAGAGTCGACCATATGTAAGGCTAGCGATTCTGCACTCGTAACAGCCAGAACCGATCAATTCAGGTGATCGTTGAATTTCGGAAAAATTCGTCCGAGATGAGATATTTCTCATACATTCGAGAGACTAGTAATCTACCCGTGGTGTGTGACGCCATAAATCGACCGAAAACAACATGAAAATAATGTACCTAGCTTGAATGGTCCCATCGCGAATGTAGAAATCGTAGACTCAAATAACGTGAATCTTGGTACCCCTCCCAGAGCAGGCACGAGGTATGGGTTCCGAATTTCGAGGCAACAAAGCAAAGCTAAATCAAAGTATACAAGGACGACGCCGCCTACCCCCATCATTCAATGACTCCGAGTGAATTTTAGAGAGCGCACGGAGCTGTCGCAACGAAGTCCCTTTCGAATGATCGAGTTGAGGTCCAGTTTCTCGATGAGAAAATTCCTTTGATAGGATCGAGAATTCGTACACTTCTCATGCAATTTGGATGCGACCGAATGGGGCTTGAGCGAATCACAATGCGATCACCTTCAGTTCGATTTCTCGAACATCGCGCCCATCCGATTGGCTTTACCAGTCCGTCTTCGGACCGCGGGTCCCTCAGTAGCTCCTGCCGAGTTCGATTCTTGTTGAGGTAGCGCCTTCGCAGGATTAGGCTGAGGCTTCTGAGAATCCGCTTGCTTCTTGGTGGAGTCTGCTGCACGCGCATCCGTTGCAGCACGCTTCTCAACTGCGTCGGACTTGTCGTCCTCACTTTTCCACATCGGTCCACGTATGGGGGCGACCTGAAATCGGGAGCTCCATGAGAGCGACGAGAACATCCAATCGAAGCAGACGGCGGCTATCGACAGATCGTCGCCAATTCATCGTATCCGTCCAAAGAAAGTTCGTTTACCTCACACACCAACGGGGTCCTCTTTTTCTGATCCTTTTTGCCCGACTCGGTCCCAGGCTTGCTGTCATTTTGCGCAGGTGCAGATCCGGCTTTCCTGCCGGCTTGTGCGAGCAAAACCTGCGTACGAATCGATGGAGGTCAAAATCCGCCTGCGTAACATGGGACGGAGAAGCCTTGTACATACAATAAATCATGAATTTTCGTGGATCGGCTCACCTGCGACGGTATGAAGCCTCTGTCTGCTTTCGAGTTCGACTTGGCCCGCGTTGTTGGATCCTCGTGATAGTTACGCCTCGGCTGCTGATTATGGTGCTGATGTGGAGGGTGACAATTGTACGTTTGTTGTGGCGGGCCATACGCATATCCGGCATGGCTTGGTCTCCCGTGGAAATGTCCTCGAGGTCCCCGACTTGGAAAATCAAGGGGCCGAGGTGGACCGGCTTGATGTTTCGGATGATGGTGTCCTCGAGGATCGTGCGGATGGCGGGGGACCATCTTAGGATTTTGGTGCTGATGGAGATGACGATGTTGCTGATGATGATGAGGATGTTGCTGATGACCTTGGTTTTGGCTGATGTCGGGTCTCTCCACCGGGTTGTGTGCGAGGAGCTGCGGGGGCAAAGCAGGGACAACCATTGGGGCTGTTATGGCGCCCAAGGACGATACTGGAGTCGGAGAACCTTGGAAAGACTTGAAAAACTCCTCCACGGAGATTCTGTACCCAAGCGCCGGGTTTGCTTGCGGCTGCTGGGGTTCTTGCGCGCGCTGTTGCTGTACTTTCGGCTTTGCTTGTTCCGGCTGCGGCTGGCGGTGTTTTACTTGCTGCCGCGAGCTCCTCGAGCCTTGCTCCGCTCTTACACCTGGAACGAGCTCTGGAATCAAACTCATTCGGTGTGCTGAGTGGCAGAATCCGGAATAGTGAAGTTCGCGTGCTACGGGGCTCCTCACCTGGGATCTCGTTGAAAAGTTCGGCAACACTGATGTTAATTTCCTTCGCTTGTGGAGGTCTTCTCTGAGGAGGCGTCGTCTGGGCGGGCTTCTCCGGGGAGCGTCCCGTCTCTCCCTTCTTGCTATTCTTGCCGGGCTGGCGGTCGCCTTTGGTATCAGGTAACTGGAAATTACCGAATCTCTTCATTACCCCGCTCATGCCGCTGTCGTCGGATCGATCTCAATGACCCTAATTATCGTCGCACCGGGAACGGGCGTCGATCCCTTACCGGCTGGAACCACTGCTGCTCGCTCTTCTGGTCGGCCTGCTGCGGTTTCGACTTCGGCTGTGTCGTTCCATCCTTCTGGGTCCTCGTCAACAGCGTGACGGGCTTTGCTTCCTCCGCAGGTTTCGCCGGGACGTGCTTCTCTGACTTTCTCCGCGAATTGTCCTTGTTTGGCGCCGGCGTAGCTTTCCCAAGGATTCTCATTTTTGTTTCAGCTTGAGAGCCCCACGCTCCTTGGCTTTTGCGTGCAACCTCTTGATGGTATTTGTCCGAACCGTTCATCTGAGAGAAGAAAAATCATTCCGATTAGTGAGAGGAATTTTCCCACGGAGAATTTTTCCAGACTTTTCAGCCACCCACCCGCGCGCCATGCGTAATGTTGATCATCGACACGCTCGACAGAGTAGCGACACGCTTGCCACGAGCTCCGCGGCTCTCGTTCCCGGTGGGAAAATCCTCATCGAAAAGTATTTCGTAGGTGGCTTCTCGGTCGTCCGCGGATTCCTCGTCGGTTCTGAAATTCGCAAGGAGAATGTTCCCGTCTCAGGTCTGAAGGGTCACGGACGGAACAGCATAGTCATATCTGTGGCAACGATCCGGGGATTCCTCACTTGGGATACTTACTTGTGGATGCCTATCACGGTTCCTTTCAAGCCCATCGGGATGGTAATATCGGGCCTGATGTTTACGATTCTATCGTACATACAGAAGAACGCTTTTGGGTCCGGCGCGAAAAGTCCAAGATGTAATCCAGGGAGATATATGTCGCTTGCGTATGCCTAATTGTTGAGCAGTCAGTTAGTTTCGATGAGCCGCATTAGCCGATCCTGAAGTGCTTCGATATCGACCGTCGGCCAACCCACCTTGACGCTGATCAACTGGGTCGGAGCTTCATTGTGCTTGTCCACATGCCGCTGTATGGCCTCAACGACGCCTTCATCGAAAACGATGCCTCCTGATTTCTGTCGCGGTGCCTGCGGAGATTTTCGAATATTGTTAGACGTCAAACCTCCGGCAGAGAAGTCCTGCTTCGATGAACCCGCTCGCGGAACGGGGGACGAGAGAGCCTACCTTCGAACAAGGTCGCTCCTTGATCCACTTAGACACCTCTCGGACTCTATTCAGAGCGGGTCCGTAAGCGTCGCCGCTGAAGCATCTTTCCAATGGGATCTTGTCCATTTCAAAGCAGTCCCGGAGCTTCGCATAGAATTCTCCAAACGTATTGAGCAGGTCTCGTAGAGTGCTCAGAGTTGCGTGAGAGAATCTCCTGCGGAATTTGGAGACGAATTCGTCGATCAGATCAGAGTTTGATCTGAATACCCCGGTCGACATTCTGGGAAAAGCTCGATATGGCTGTGCTTACCATTCGCTACGACCATCCTTCGTTTTAATCCGTTTCGAGAAACCAACAACCTCTTCATTTTTCTTATTGAATTTCAAGTTGAGACCGATGTTTATCGTTTGACTTGTATCGGCTTCCTGTGAGTTCAACTGAACCTGAACGCAGCCGGTGAGACGCGCAACTAAATGATTTTCCAAGCCGAGTTCCCGAGCTAATCTGGAACCGAAATCAAGTCTTCTAGATCTCGGGAAACGTTAACTCTACAGGCGGATTCTCGCGATTCCCAACGAACCCCCCGGTTCCGTGTTGGACCGCCTCACTGATTGCAGACGCAGAGCTCGGAAGTCGAGATTGGGGAAAATTGTTCCGAGGATACTCACCGGAACGATGGAAGGAAGTCGTTTTTGCGCAACTCGGGCTCGCGTTTGCGAATGTCCATAAAGTCAGGTTCTTCTCGGAATTCGCTTTCGACGAGAATGTAGCCTTCGGAAAGAATCGACTTCACTGCGGCCTAAGACATGGGCGAATACGATTTTCATTAGGCGACAACCCTTCAGCAAGGAGCCAATCGGGAAATCGACGCATAAGATGGATCTCCTAGATGGAGTTCCGGTCACGCTGTCTCGTACCTGCATCCCGTATTCATTGAGAGTCATCAAGAAGACTGGGGTCTTTTCGATGAAAACCTCATCCAAAGTTTTGAAGTTTTTCACCTCGGTTTCGTGCTCCAATAGATCAGTGACTATCGTGTTGTGCAAGACGGGCACTTCACTATCCGACCACTCCTTCTCAATCGTGACCTTCAGGAAAATAAATTCTCTCAGGAATCTATTCTGAAGTTAGCGGAGTCGGATAAAGAGAATAGGAGAACTTCTAGCGGACCTCTTACCTGATCGTTCCCGCGGTACATGTATTTCCGACCGATGAGAGGTTTGCAATAGAGAATCAATTTCGGAGCCTTGCCAGTATGGATTCCCCAACGGAATTTCAACTCACTATGGAGCGACTCGAGTTTCCGGGCGTGGTCCTTGACCTGAAGGAATGAGGACCTCAGATTAGCTGCAGGAATCGGGGTCTCGTGAATCTTTGGCATGAAGAGCGCGATGCTCCCAACTCACTTCAATCTCGGACATTTTCTTCGTTCCATCGGCGGTTGTTATCGTGTTATCCGAGCAAACTTTCGCCACGATAGCCTGTTTGAGATGCGGATAATTTATGTGGATCTCCTTGCCGATGAGTTTTGCGTACGTGTCCACATCGGCTGGTTTGTCCTCCAGGTGCAAAATCATGTTATAGCCTCTCGAAGCCTGCTGGAATACCGTGCAGCCCTGCAGAAGCAGCTCGGCTCTGTGCGGCAGAAAACGTAGAGAAGGGAAACCGGGGAAATAGAAGCTGTTCTGGGTGTTCGGCAAGCGACCTACAAACGACGGCAATTGATTTGTTTCTGAGAATTTTCCTCGGCTCCAGAGCGACCATAGAAGTGATTTCGATGATTCTGAGTGAACCAATCATGAATACCGATGACCATCATTCTGTGTTCCTCATACCCTTCTTCAAGGAATGAATCTCGAGCCTATACTCTTCGGATGGGAACTCCGTTCGTTTCGCATGTGATGTGATGATATCCGGGAACCATTTGTGGCCCGGAATCGGCGACGGATAGGATTCTAAAGCTTTCGGTGTGTACTCGTACTCCAGATGAGCTCCATGCTTGTTACGCATTTTTTCGGTCTCCGTGAGGCTGGGGGAAATCGAACGGTTGAATGAAGACTTCGCTTCCGGAGAACTCTGTCGAGGGACCTCTTCCTCGAGAGGCGCGATATGTTTCCAGTTAGAGCCGCTGGATACTCACAGGTGGTCAAAGTTTTTCATCGAATTCAGTAGAATGTCTTCCTCAATGTACTTGATCAGGACGACTGCCTCCCATTCTTGTGTCTTTCCATTGAGATCCGTCTCGAAATCGTCAGGGAAATACTCTCTCAAGGGAGAATCGTCTTCCGTCATCAGACGCCTTGTAAGATAGAACGTGAAAGTGAGACTCACTAGAGCCAAATGAGCGGTCGGAATTTCGTTGATTGTCTCGTTGGTCAACCGACCTGTACGCGGCGGGAACCAGCTCCTTGGAAGCTGTTGGCATGATGGACAGGAGCTGTTGGAAAGGCAGGAACGGCTTACCGGGCTCGAAGTCGAACTTCAGATGACTGAAGTTCTTTATATCCGATATGTATGGTGAATAATGGTGAGGATAGTACCTGTCGATCAATCATTCGTTATCAGCATCATTCCTAGATCAGAGGTCATGTCTCATGTGATCCAAAATCGGGAGTAGGGAAACTCCACCGGACCGACCACAGAAATCGAAACCCTATGAGGATTGTCGATCGAGGAGTTTCTCACCAGCTCCAACTCTGGACTCCGTTGTAGTAGTAATGAAGATTCCATTGAACCGCCCGGATATATCCCTCAGCTTGTTCTCGGAGAACACTCTCAGTGACTTCATCGTAGCCCATCTTCGACATGTAGTAGTGTCGTTTCCGCTGGCGGAATTCCTCCTCCCAAATATCTTCATCGCTATCTACGTCGGGTATATCGAGTCCGGGAAACTTTTTGCGTGCCTGATAACCGGGGAGAACAACCTCGCATTACCTCACCTGATCGACAATTAATTCGCTCATCGATGCATGACTCGACCCCGGGGAGGGACTCACCGCTTCCATCTCGGTCCTCTCCGTCTTTTTCATGCCGTCTGGGTGCTTCTCCTCAATACGCTCGAACATCTCCCTGTCCCTTTCTCCGAGTTTTTTCAAGAAGACTTCGAAGTTTTTCAGATTCAGTTTGCCTTGCTCATGGAGATAGCCATCCACAGTGGGGAGGACGGAACAATATGTTTTGTGCAGGATCGGGAGCGCGTCATGAGCAATGTGAAGGTTGGGGAGATGAGGGAGGAAGTCATTACCTGACATACAGAGATAGATGCCCAGTTTATTCTCCACCGAAAATCCGGAAGGGATCCGATTCGGACATCGATCTTCCCTTGATTACTTCCCAGTCCCCCACCAGAGCGGTGAGGAACATTCGAGATTCTTACCGACTAAAAAGCACATCAGAAGCCAATCGTCGATGATATTCTCCAAGTTGTAACCCTGTTTCAAAACTCCTGGAGCTTTCAACTCCGAAAATTCGTGGTCGAGATACTCCCGGAGCAAATTCACGTGGAGTAAATGGAACGTGACTTTGTCCGCACTTTGAACTCGTTTTTGGGTATTTTTTCCTGTGGATTAGAATGACGGTTCATGAGAAGTCTTCTTTATGAGCGTCCCAGATATGATCTCCGAATCTGAAGGAGCAATGCTCACCGTATACAATTTCTTCCCTTAGCAAGGCGATATGGGGCTCATGGGTGCATAAGGCAAGCATGATGAGATCAGCGTCCTGACCGTAAATGCAGTGACGCGTGTTGGGATCATAACTGTGGAGAGATTCCCCATTCATTAATCTTCAAAACCAGTAGATACACATAAACAAGAGATGGCAGTCGAGAACGCCACCTCGTATTGCTCCCTGGTAATTTCTCAACTCACTCGTCTTGGGATCTGATATATCGGATGAAGTCCATGGCCTTGTGTTCTCCCTCCCCCGGAGCGTCATGACCACTGAGATGAATCTTCAAATTGGGCCGCTGCCAGACTGGGTCTGTCGATAATTTCATCACGACGAAGTATTTCAGCTGCTCGTGGAGTCGCTCCATAAATTCGGTTCCAGGCGATATACAATTCGAATCGAAACGCTTATCCGTCGGGAGCTCTTCGCCTTTCTGCTTTGCTTGTTTCTCGGATTCATGGGCTTCTTTCGCTGAGCTGCCGAGTATTCAAGAGATTTTCAATCTGGATCAATCATACTTGTTCGGACTCTACGTTGTCGATATGTTGAACGGATTCATTCCCCTGTAGGCGCTTTTCCGAACGTATATCTCACCGAAATCGGCGATCTCTCTGTTGGTTCATCTTAGCCCTTGGAGCTACACCATCCACAGCCATGAAGAAGTATTTCTTCGGCTTGACCATCCTGGGAGAAATTGTATGGATTAGTTGGATTAGACTCCCCCAGGAAATCTTGTCAGATTTCAAGAACTCCCCGATATCAAGACTGAATGTGATGCAATAATGGTCAGGAGTGGCTTGATTCCTCCCATAAATTTCGGCAATGACGACATTTCAACAATTCTCTGCAACATTCCCCGGAGCTCTTTCTCCTTCCGGCACCTCAAAACTGAAGTGAAGGGAAATTCGGAACGAAACATCGAGGCAGGATGTGGCTGGCTCGCTCATCATGAAGTTCACTACAGAATGTGTTCGATCAGCTGAGATATTCGAGTTCTGTATGTTGTGCCTAAAACATCACGATGCTACTCTTAGTGACAAACCTGAATATGAAGTCGATGTAATCGAAAATATTCTTGAAGATTTCGGCTTCAGTGATTCGGAAATGAGCATCGGCGTCGTTCGGATGCGAACAGACATGAATGATACCATTCATGTCCAGGTAGAGATTATCGAAATCGGGCAGCTGAAATTCGACAGGCAAGCATGAGTTCAGGACGATGGACCAGGAGCTCGCTCCGACTCTCATTCGGGGGATTAACCCGCGTATCGACCGGGAGCTTGACGCGTTCGCTCTCGATCCGAGTGCTTCCGCGCGCCGCGAAAAGCTGAAGGGATGGCTTCCTAGTAGCGAGCTCGAGCTTCGCTAGCAAGAGCTCCCTCATCCGAAGAGGTTCATCTTTCCGAACCTGACAGAAGGAAGGGGAGTTTCGAGCTCCAATATCATCCCTCCGAGCCCGCGCCGGCCACTGTAGGTGTTCGCGGAGAGGAAGATACCTGCGTCATACATATGTTGGCTGTGAACCCCGGGAGCCAAGAGGCGCCAAGTCTATTTCATTGTGCCAGGGGGAAGCTGACCCGAGTCACGAAATTTAAAACGTCTGTGAAAAAGTTTCCGATCATTGAGTACATCCCCTGACATTACCTGGTATTCTCTTGCCACCGTGGAAAGACAAGGGTATCTCTCCGATATCCATCTGTAGAATTTTGGGACTCCCATGATTTTGAGTTGGTGAGAGAGGACGCAAACTTGAAGCACTCTGAGCGCTCTCGATCACTTAAAATTGATATTCGGAGGAATCACGCTCGGGTAGCTAGTATTTCCTTCGTGTTCAGCTGCTCCGTCCAGAACGCTGCCGCATCTATGCTTTCGAACGCACGAGAGAAATTCGGTCTGCTTCCTCCAGCCGCCGCCGCCAACGAGACACGAAACTCGGCTTGTACACTTATGCGATTGTATGGCGTGATTCGTAGGCCTGCGCGTGATCCTGAGATAATGCACGCTAGTACATGTGCTGAGCCTGCGGCAGAAGCGGACAGGAAGGACGCGGCATGAAACTGTTCGAGATCAGAGTCTGTTGATGGAAAAGTGGAGACGATGATGTCGATGATCTATGCTGGAAATTCGATTGGTATCAGGCGGTCCCTTCAGCCCGATTTCTCAGCCTGCTACGGTGAGCATCGCAGTCCCTTGAGTGCGCAGCGTTTTAATCGAGGGTAGACGCTCATCTAGGGCTATCCGGGAGACTATCCGTGAACTCAAGCCAACTCTCCGCGACTTGGTACACGAGCCGACGCGGCTCGGAATCTGAATCAGGAGCCGGGTTTTTTGCCGACTCCTGGGAGGAATACCCGTGAGAGACATCCATTCATCTCGTGTAGAGAATGATCAAACCAGAAACTAGAGGACCACTCAAATACCATGAGAGTTCATTCGATAGGAGCGAAACGGCGACTCGCTCGCCCGATTCGCCCTCCACTGAAAAGCTTTATGGGGCTCCCAGATGACTCCCCTACGTTCTTTGTTTATTCCGAGGCTCCGTGGTCACTGGAACTCGATCCCATGAGCGAGAGCCGGTATCAGTCTCTCTGATTCTCTAATCCGTCAAGCTTGCAGGAACATCTCCTCCTACTCCGCGAATATTTCTCGAGGATCTTGACACCATCTACGTAATCCTCCTCTTCCTTAATCGGCGATAACGCAACGCGCTTGAATTGCCGTCCGGAAGAATACGAAACGCCTTGTGATATCCTCTCCTGATACTAGATTCTTCCAATTACGGCATGGCCGACAAGTCCCACTTTTCTCCGTAGCGATCTCGAATTCTCCACCGTGGCGATCCAGCTAGGGCGCTCCCGGAGGGATGCTCCTCTCCTGCTTGCTGAGTACGATTTGGGTAGTGTTGGTGCTTCGGCTCGCGAGGAGAATATATGTGACCGCCCGCTATTGGGAGAACAAGGGCATTCCTCACGAGTCCTTTGCGAGCTACATGCAATATTTCTTCTTCCGAAAAAATCACGAGGACTACTTCGAAACGTTGCGGGAAAAAACGAAGATGTACGGACACGTCTACGGTACGTACCAGGGCTTGAAGCCTGTCCTTCGAATTTCGTCTCGAGAACACATCAAAGAAGCACTCTCGCAAAAATTCTACCTCGCCTTCGAAAAAACCATGGCTGTGAAAACAGGCTCCGAGCTCTGGGACAACGACATATATAACGCGGACTATAAAACGTGGAGAAAGTACCGACCTTTGAGTAGTCATGTACTGACAGGACTGAAACTCCGGGCGATGAAGTCCAAACTCGAGCGAGTTGCCAATCGCTTGGCCGCGAAACTGCAGCGACTCGCTCAGAATAATGCGCAGATGCCCACCAAGACCTACGCTCAAGGAGCAGTGATGGACGCTGTGGCAGCTGTCAGTTTCAGTTTGGAAGTAGACGCGCTTGAGGATCCTCATAACCCTTTCGTCAAGCACAGCACAGGTCTCTTCGACGGTTGTCTGGGCTTGACTGTTTTGACAGCTTTCCCGCATATGCTCGAAAATTTGCCCTTCGTTCAATTCCCGTCGGTATCGACCGAGAGATTCTTCATGGATTTTGCGCTTGACCTATTGAGGAAACGCCGAAAAGAAAGTCGAAAACGGGACGATCCGGACGCGCTGGACGCCTGGCTCGAAGTTCAGACGACGAATCCCGATCTGACTGACGCCATGATGATATCGCAAATGTTCGTTTTCCTCACAGCGGGTTACGAGACTTCTGCTTACGTTCTGATGTACGTTCTGTATCTATTGGCAACCCATCCGAAAACGCAGGAGAATATCTTCCGAGATATTGAGGACAACATTTCCGATGGAGATAGCATCACTTTCGAGCAATATCACAAGATGAAACTCCTCGAAGCCGCCATCTACGAAACACTGAGACTGTATCCCACGGATCACGCCATCGATCGTGTCACAGTCTCTTCGTGTACCATTGCAGGAGTTCCTCTAGACCCGCACGTTGGTATCCAAGTCCCGCTGAGCAGCGTCCACATGGATCCCGAACGTTTTCCGGAGCCGACGAAATTCAGACCGGAGAGATTCCTGGATGGCGGTGGAAATGTGGACGATATGGTAGCCTTCGGCGATGGACCGCGAAAATGTGTCGGGCAACGTCTCGCCATTTTCCAGATGCTCGTCCTATTGGTAGCCTTCCTTCGGGTGGTGCGCCTAGAGCCAGCAGACGATGATGAGTTCTTCGATCCTTCGCTCGAATACCAGTCAGAGATCGAGCGAGTTCCGGGGCAAATATTCATGCCTTTTCCAAAGCGGGAGTTGAAGATTAAACTCGCGCCGAGGAAGTCCGTTCGCACAGAGTGAAATCATGAAGGCTCGCATCCGTCCTTTCGTCCGATGGGGGATGTGGGTAACGCCCGGTGTCCATCACTCAAATGTACATTGAATTTCAGAGGAATAAAATTTCACAGCCGCTAGCGGCCGTGCTGCGGGAACAGTAGATGTCTTCCCTTTCGGCCAATCCTAGATCTCCTGGGGGATGCCTCCTCGGGGATTGCGGAGTCATGTGGTATCGACAGCGACCTGCTTCGTCACCGAGAGCTTCGTTGATCCGCAGGGATGCAGGAGGGGATCGAATCATTCTCCTTTCCGAGCGAGGAATGAGTTGACAAAAATGCCCATCATCCGGGGACAGTCAGTCCCACTCATGTATTCCACCATGCTTTTCCGGTACCTTCCGCCGTAGGATCGATCCCGATGGCTGAGGGACGCCGCCCTCCACAAGTCCACGATCGATCGCTCAAGTCGAAGAATCATGTTGCATATCGAGTACATGTCACATAAAAGACGGTTTCACGGGAGGAACGATGGGATCGATCATCGAAAACTTCCAAATATTTCGAGAAGGAGAATTTACCTTCGGAGCGCTCGCGGTTACTCGGAGCCTCTGATCCTGCGGAACGGAAGATCAGCCGGTTGCTTGACTCGATTGAATCTCACGATCTGCAGTCGAGCACCTCTTGGGTTGTCGTTTCTCCGAGATCTCAACATAAAGCCTATCGCGGTAGAGCTAGAAGTCTACGTAGACGGGCTTGATGGCTGACGATTGGGACATATTCAATCGGAGATTCCAATCTCTCCTTAGAGCTGCTAAAGAGCCAGCCGCAAGATGCTTCGCTCCACCGTTTGCAGATCCATCAGCTCATTCATATTCCTCCTTTAGCGGCCTCGAGAGTCCGTGACCGAATGAATGATTTTTTTCTCATTATCTTCATCCTCTTCACAGACAGGGACAACCGTAAGCCAGCGCGGATAGACGCTCCTTCGCCTGAGCTACCTCGCCCTCCTCCACTTCACAAGCAAAGGAAAGTACATCTCGTTTGCGAAGAATCAGGAAAGAGCTGGACAGATATCTGATTCTTCCTGTTCATATGTGCGGTGAGAGGGCTCTTCATTCGCCATAAATGGGACTCTAATCTCTGAGTGCTCTCAGCAGTGCTTCGTTTCTCGAGTTCTGCCGTTTTCTTGTTCTGGCTCTACGGGCTATATTCAGGAAAGGAGTTCTCTGTCAGATGAAGGACCACTGGGTTCAGCTACGAAAATGTTCGTGCTTCCCGGGATAGTCTCCTCGATAACCTCTTTCTATTGGATGCTCCGATTTGTCACGAGAAGCAAGGATTTTGGAGCCGTACTCCAGATGAGCGGTTTTTTCGAAGGCTCAGGTTCCTGCTGCTAGCACTGTGGACTGAGGGTGGTTCACTAGACACTGATACTTTACGGAACGACTGATACGACAGAAACATACACTTGTAGCGCTGTTCAAGAAGGGGCAGAGCACCTAGGTCTGCGTGATATATATATAGGCACGAAAAACCCTCACCCATGTCGACGAGTTCTAGGTATTGCGAAATATAATTGCTCTGCCAATTATAACTTCTAGAGTTTTGCTCAATTATTAGAACAAAAGAACTTGATACGCAGCAGCCTTTAGGTTCTGTGACGGACCGGGGAAAACTTAAAAAATTGTGCCAAACTGGCTCCATTCCAAACAACTCCCCCTTTTTTCGTCAGTCGCTCAATCTCATTACAATGGAATATATGATAACAGATAACAATATTATATAGTGTTGACAGTTGACAGTGCGTTATAGTCGTGCGTCGTCGTTTCGATCATTCGAGAGACTCTCTTCAAATCTCGACAAAACAGATCTCGTCTCGAAGACCAACTACATCTAGAAAGATTTCGCTGACATCGTTCGCGATTTTTCGGGAGATCCTGATCACCTCCTCTCTGGTTTCTTGGTTCCCAGAGATCCTTTGCCTCATGTAGGCGACGGAGTCTTGCAGTGATGTAACATACTTAAGGATGTCCTCAGTGATTTGTTGTTGGCGTTCCATCGCAGTGGGCTGCTCGGGGTCCGAGTCTTCTTCCACCTGGTGATTCCAGTTGGACTGCTCCCAGTCATCCTCAATCTTAATGGAGTCCATTTCTTTTTTCTGGAGCTGAACATAGGTTATCTATTTGTTCAAGCTGACCCATGGATCAGTATCGGAGATGTATACATGGATGGATCGAGAGATCGTGCTCCTTCAGGCTGAACCGCTGGTGTGAAGCATCGTCTCCGACTCCACGTTTGTGTTTCTCGACGTCCACCTCGCTCGTATCGCGGTTCCCTTTGATCCCTTCCGCGCACTCTGGTAGCACTTGTGCATTTGTTATCACAAATCCGTCGTCCATTCAGACAGACAGCCACGTCGCTCTCGGTCCGTAGGAAATTCTCCCCGTTCGACGAATCCGGCGCTACTGCTCCAGTCTCCATGGAGCCCCTGTTCTCTAAGAACAGTTCAGTTTCGCATCGTGCGAAACCATCGGAGTGGGAGTATTCCTGGTTTTGCGCCAGGCCGGAATATCGCCGGTATCGGACTTTGAAGGACAGTGACTCGTCCGCCGAGATCGACATGAGTGCGGTTGGAGACGAGCTTCAAGAAATCGAGCTCCGATCCAACGCCTCGGGTTCTCCGGTCAGCACACGTAGCCTGCCGACCGTTTCCCCACAGCGGAACATTCGGAAGTGCTCCAAGATCGCCTGGTGCATCGGACTGGCGCTTATGTGCCTGGTCATCGTCGTCTCGACCAGTTAGTTTCTCACATTTGCCCCAAAATCTCTTCGAATTCCTCTTTGATCAAGTTCTCAGCTAATCCAATGTCTTTAAATTTTTCTTTCCACTTCTAGTCGTAATCTTGAGACTTGGCTTGGATCAGCGTCCAGAAAATCACCCTCAGTCCACTTTGCTAGCAGCAGGAATCTGGGCCTTCGGAACTTAACAAGCGGCAGGAGACTCCGTGACCTCGAGTCCGTACGTAGTTCTCTCTTATGCCTCAACACAACTTGGGTACTTCCTGCGGCTGCACCGAGCCACCGATCGCTTTTGGCTGCTGAACGAAGCGGTCCACGCTCTTCTCAGTGACATCATGATGAAATTATTCCTGATATACGATGATGCAGGCAACGAGGCCCCGAAGCTTCGCTTACAACTGGACATTTCAATGGAGTGACGGGGACCAGCCCCCGAATGTGGCTGGTGTCCTCTCTCAGGAATTCAGCTTACGGAATTCGATCGAGAAGATCAACAGAATCCTTGCGCTTCTGCTGGGTGTGTTCCATAAGCAGATTCTTATGAGGGTAGTCGCCACGTTTATCCGCTCCTTGATGCGGGAGTATTACATGCATATATACTCGAAACGAGCATTCGGATCGCCCACATCCTGCCCCATCAGCTCCAGCAGAGTCTCCCCGCTTCGAAAACTTGCGCTCTGGTCTCGCAGAGCCTTAAACTCGAATCCTATGCGATGTCGCGGAGTCCAGATGGACAGCCGATGGACTTGGCCGATTTCCTCAAGATTCTGCGTATCGAGAAAAAATATTGTAGAATGTTCAGAGGGTGGCTTTTTTCTCTCCGGGAGCTCCGAGCTGCCTCGGGCTCCCAACTCTCTGTATCACGTGCTTCTGTCCACCCCATCAGCTAGACTAAGCCAAACCTTGGACTCGACAGAACGTTCCATCTCGAGGGATCCGGGTGGCTCTTGGAAGTCGAACTATTCGCCGAAGTCGATTACGATCAACATAGACGCATGCTACGACCCGCGAGCAACATAAACATCCATACTAGTATTCGCAACTTCTCGAACCTTTTTTGTGTGACATCCCCGAGAAAGCTCGCCCTTCAGGGATGGATTATTTATCATTCCTTGCAAAGGAAGCGCAAACGGGGAAATTTGAAAACAACTGCGAGACGGTTCGGACCTGTGCGATGATCTAGCATAACCGTATCGTAGACAAAAGTAACGAGAGAGATCTATTGCTGAACGAGCGGAGGACGTCGAACCGATCTCGTGGGAGCAGAGAGACTCCTCACAGAGTCGAGGTGCTCCAGAAGCAAAACGGTTTCCAACACGACGCTTGTCTGAACACGAGCTCTCGGGTCATGTCTCCGGTCGGTCAGAAGTTTCGGAACCCAAGGAGTGTCTCAAGGGGAGAAACACAGCATCTTTGTCACGCTACCTTTGTGATTCTCCTGTCGAAGGTTGGATTGGATGGGGATTCTCGATCGACCTTATCCTCGATCTGATGCCTGTCATCAGTCATCAGTAACAGCATTCTCCAGCCTCTGCATATCTCTCACATTTATCGGATTCGCGGTAAGTTCCCATTTAGCGGGTGCCGCCGACGCGACTTCATAGGATTCCCTCACTCAGTCCGAAGAATTTCAGTTCGTCGGGGTTTCTCTACACAGCTTGAAGGTCTGCGAATTCTATTTTTTGGGGTTGCGCGAATAGTACATGTAATCATGCACGAGATTCGTCGAGGTTCCTAGTTTATATTACCTCCGACACGTAAGTGTAAAATCACGATAGTCAACCTTGGCTCCTCGACGCGGGTTCTTATTCTCTCAAGCGCGGGCAGTCGGCTCGGCGGATCGATCCTCGGATCGGCACCCCATTGTGAGTTTGAGGAATATCACCGACCGACAAGAGACAGCGACAATGATACTATCCCAGCGACACATGATAGATTATGTCGCTACCTAGAAATACGCGACCCACTGTGTCAAAGTACTAGCAATTGTTGTTCGGCAGGATCGATCTTCCGGTCCATTGAATTTGCCGAGGAGGCTGCCGATATCGATATCTGAAGAGCAATAATCAAACGTCGTATCGCTGCGGTTCCTAGCGCGCCAAGATATTCACGAGGATGCTGTGGTCTAGCGCGAAGCTCCCCAACATGAGATCGCCCACCGATATACCGAACGGTGTCAAAGTTGGAATGCATATGCCAGACTTGAGTTCCCGTGTGAAAGGAAACCAAACTATCGCAGATCGAATATTCCATGCGCTGTGCCTCCTGAACGGCTTATCCACCGGACTTTCCCGTGACCTACGTTTAAAAGTCATTGCCTACGGCCTTTGGCTCTTGGCTATAATTATTTGGATTTGCTCGTTCTATGGGTACGTGACGGGACAACCGAAGCTCACGAAGGAGTCCGTGAACTTGGCCAAGATGGTGACGATAATGATCCAGATCTTGTTCCCAGTCATCGCCCTCTTCTGGAGGCTCACATTCCTGCTGAAAAACGATGAATATGAGTCGGTTCTCCGGGTGAATGGTAGACGTTCACGGGACATAGCTCCAGCGATTGTTGGTCTCTCTATGTATCTTCTCCTAGATATCGGGCTATTGGTCCAGAGACCCGGTTGGCTCTCGAAGTTCGGCGATGTTTTCTTCGTCATATCGGATTGCTCTCTGCAGATTTTCTACTTGCTCTACGATGACGCGGTCACGAATATCCTCGAAGCACAAAATCTTCTGACTGCTTCAATGAAAGGCGCTCTGATCCACAATGCGAGTGCTTTCCTATCTCGTAAATGGCGGATTCGGAGAAGCATCCAGAAAGTTAATGAACTTTTCGCGCTGCCTCTTACTGCCTTCTTCTCGATGCTACTTGCAGTCGTTCTCTTCACATTGTTCCAAATTTTCGTGCATGAAATCTCCATGTGGAGATTCGCTCAATTCACGGCCTGTCGCTTCTGTTATTTCATGCAAGTACGCGCTCTCGCTCGCAAGGGCTCCATCCTCGCCGCGGGGAACGCGGACCTCGAACGCCATTTGCTTGAGGAAATATCAGACAGCCATTACGATCCACAACTGCGCTCAAGCCTTCTGTCAGTGTTCCGCGTTCGCGAGGAATGGGATGATCTACAAGTCGCCGGCTTTGCTCTGAGTCTCTCGAATTTCCTGAGGTATCTGGGGTTCTGCGTTTCGTGCATAGCCGTGATCCTCCAGTTCGACTATAAGGTCGTAGGAGCCATATACAGATTGAACCTTGAAAATTCCTGAGGTTTTGAATTGATAGCGCGATCGAACCCCCTAATGTTGTGTGCGTCGGCTTGCGTTGCGAAGAATCCGTCCAGGAAAGTCCGTTCTAGTGTCCAAAAATTTTCCGTTCAAGCGAAAGCCTTCACGAGATTCTTGGGGCCTCATCACCGTACGCTCAGCGTGCCTAACGAGAATCGAGGGAACGTACATCGTCAATCTTATTTTCTAAATATTCCGCTGAATGAGATACTGACCTGTAAATTTTTGGAATAAATCAGCATCAGTTGCTGGAATTTGAGCTCCCAAAGAGCAGTTCCTGTCCCCCCTCTCTAGTATGCTAGCTTGAGTTCCAGATTCTTCGAGATATTCCAGAGAACCGAGGCGCGAAGCCCTGACAACCCTAGGACTCGAAATAACCCGTACCGTCGCTGATTGCTAGACACCTGTGACATTGAGCGCTCCGTATTCGCTTCTGTTCGAACTGGCTTGGCTAGCAGTCTGGCAACTCGCGACATCATACATATATGTATTCGATGCAGACCTGAGGTTTCCATTAGAATGGTTCGCAGAAGCAATCGACGGAAAATAATGAGACACCCCAAATCAGCTCTGGCAGCTCTCATTGGCAATGATTTTCGGGAGGAGACATCGAGCCTCCTGAGCAGGCCCCGTGTTCGCGATCATGCCTTAGAGTCGAACATCCACGTCCATTACTTGCTTACGCAGTGGTCGACTGGGAGGGCCTCAATACCGCTTACGTACCCGAGCCAAGCGATCCGGCTCTGTTCTAATGAGAGCGAGCTAATTACTGAGTCAAGATTCTAATTACAGAGCTCCGGAACTAACTCTCCTCCTTCAACGGGACCAAAACTTGCTTGGGACTTTCGCGGGCCTTCAGGTGATCGCGGCTCATAGTCCTCTCCTCCTCCCATCGCTCCCCGTAGAACCGTGCGACTGGAGTAAGATTCCTCGCTGAGCGTCCCTCCCCACCGTAGGATCACGTTTTCCACCTGCATTCAGAGGCAGGTGCTCTCCAGATCTGGATCCCGCGTAAAACGAAATCTTTTGGATCTTGCCTCGGCTTTTAGAAGCCAAGTTGATACGCATCGGGCAAAGTTTGTTGCTCGCCCGCAGTCACGCGTCGATCCTCGTAATTCGCTGAGAGGCTCCAAGGATCTCGCTATGATCAATATCTATATCCGCACATGGAGGCGATATCGTCTATCGATGTCACGGATCGAGTTTGTGATGCTGCTTCGCCGTTTTTTCCGCGCCGGCTGGATTGAGTAATGCTCGTGGCGCCCAAGAGCCGCGTTTCAAAGGTCCTCGAAGCTCGACGTTAATACGACGAATTTCCACAGGCTATCTGACGCGAGTCGGATCAAATTCTCTCCACCTGCTTCCGGACGTTCCAGCATCTGAACCTGGTCGTGAGAGTCAGGAACTCGCACGAGCTACGATATCATGCAGTCACCCCAGTCAGCTATACACCAGGGACGACGTGAGGGAATTCCCGACCATGTGATAAAGATCGTGTGCGCCATGAATGGACAATTTTTCTGCCTCTCGCAGAGTCTGTGGCTCAGAGGCTTGTCCGTCGTCTTCTGGATGTCGACACTAGTCCTTTGGTTTTCTTGGCTCCTTGAAACTCTGAAACGGAATGTCTTGCTGCAGGAGGAACCGCTGAGTTTAGCACAAATAATTATGCTTCCTAACGCCATCTTGTTCTCTATGGTTTGTCTATATTGGAGACTTTTATTCATTATCAAGAATGAGAACATCCGACTCCTTCTGCAGAAACGTGGCCGGCGTATCCGTGACATGGCCGCCTACCTTGTATGTCTGCCGTGCATACAATGGCTCCAGATGGAGAGATACATTCTTGCGAGCGAGTGGTCTTCACGTTTCACGAGCCTGTGCGCATTCTATTTCGACTTCCACGCTTCGACATTTTTCCTCGTCTACGACGATGCCATCTGTAATATTCTGGAGATTCAGCTCAAGCTGGAGACGGCGATGGGGGCAACGACGTGCATGAACGCGCCAGATATCCTATCTCGGAAGTATGAAATTCGAGAGCTCATCCGTCAGGTAAATCAGCTCTTCGCAACTCCTCTAGCGCTGCTCCATTGTCGAATTGTGATAGCCGTTCTGTTCATGTTCACTCGCTTGCTGGACGAAGCTTCGACAACCCATGAAACCATCAACCTCGTCCTGTACCAATTCTTTGTCATTCTCATGCACTGTTGTCTCGCTCGGAGAACTTCGAGGGTCGCCGCGCATAACGTCGAGCTCGAATCCTCCCTCATCGAGCGTTCCTCGGAAGGGCATCACGTGGAGTTTGCTAATCTCCTTTGTGCGCTTCGGTTCCGAGAAGAACTGGATTTATTGCGAGTGGCCTGTTTTCCGCTGGACATCGCGAATCTCCTGAGGTTCCTAGCTTTCAGCGTCACTTGCGTGGCCGTGATCCTTCAATTCGACTACAGAGTGGTGAAGTCTCTGTCCCGCCTGAGCTCACGTCCTTAACTACTGCTCCGAAGGAAACCGATTGCCTCAACTCCGAGAGACTCTAAAAGTCCGAAAGGTGTACTGGCGGATCGTGCGGAAGTCTCACTCAGTGCTTTTCGGAACTCCCGAGCGATTGCTGTGTGCTACAGGGGTTCTTGTTTCCGCTCCGGATCGTAGCTTCGTCCGGTTAGAGCGATATACCTAGGTGTGGTGAGCCCGTTTCACCTTGTTCGATCGGGACGATCAGGGATATACCCCGAGTAGAGTATATTCGCCGGTAGGCAGTCTGCATCAGAAGCGAGTGCATGAGGGAAAGAGGCGTGGCACCCAATCCCGGCGATCTGTTCTGAACGCACTGTTCCGGTCAAGCCGAGACGTCATATTCGGTCTCTTGTACAAGTCGTGCGACCACCGAGATTCGTCAAGGCCACCAACTCAAGAAGACGAGATTTCCCGATTCGCATCGATCCGGATAATGGCAATTCTTCGTCCGAGACCAGCCGAGGACTCGTCAACCGTAGTTTCGATCTGCTGATGAAACCATCTTGCGAGGCGCAGAGTCGGCGGGAGTGAATTACTGGAATAAAATGCGCTAGAACTAAGCATCCTGCGATTGATTCGAACAAGATCCCGGTCAACGATCTGACGTGCTCCGCGGTAAGCTAATGCGGCGTTCACGACACCGAAGGATACGGAAAGAGGCTTCTACGATTCTCGACATGGTGATGAAGATCTCATGCACCCTCAACGGGCAGTTCCTGCTCATCTCGCAGAACATCCATCTCAAGGTCGTTTCTATTCTGCTATGCACTTTCACGTGTGTTCTGTGGTGTTGCTGGACTTTCGAATTCATGAGACAAGGTTTCATCTTGGGAACGGAACCGATTAATCTCACAGAACTGATAATGCTGCTTGAAACGGTCCTCTTCTCTGTCGTCTGTGTCTACTGGCGACTCATTTTCGTACTAAGAAACGATGAATTCCCAATCCTGATGCGGAAAAGCGGTAGACGCTTCCGAGACACGGCTCCAATTCTCATCTGCGTGATTTTGATACAGGCTCTGCAATTCGAATCCCACTTCCAAGCAGAGAGCTTGGTGTCTTTCTTCATTGAGTTCTGTCAGTTCTTCTTCGATCTACACGCGATGACATTTTTCTTGGTGTTCGACGATGCGGTCAACAACATTCTAAAACTACACATCGAGCTGACGACCTCGATGAAAGCAAATACATACACATACATTAACGAAGTCGACATCGTGCTCCAGAAATTTCGAATACGCAAGTTGATCCGGAAAGTCAACAAGATCTTCGCTGTTCCTCTGACCATGTTTTACACCCAGATCGTTTTGGCGGTCTTAGGCTCGTTCTCCCGGGTCGTAGAGGAACGCTCACAGTTCGACGAAACAATGGGGTTCTTGATATTTCAATTTATTCTGTTTTATCTGTACTTCTCTATAGCCAGAAAGGGATCAGCTGTAATCTCACAGAGTCTGAGTCTCGAATCTTCCGTCATTGACTGGATTGCGAAAAGTCATCACCTGGAATATGCAAACCTTCTCAGTGCTCTCCGTTTCAGAGAAGAATGGGATGTGTTGCAAGTGGGTAGCTTCCCTTTGAGCATAGAGAATTTCTTGAGCTTCCTAGCTTTCTGTATTACATGCGTCGCTGTTATTCTACAATTCGACTACAAAGTTGTAAGATCATTGAGTCTATTGAGCTCAATTACCAATTGAATCTAAATTTTTGGGCAGTTTGAATGCTTTCGGGCTCTCGGAAAATCTCCCAGTTGGGATATGCAACCGAAGGGTAACTCTAGCCGAGCCGAAATCTTCTGAGAAAGTCATTATGGATCACACAATAGATCGCTTGCCGTCCCCCTGCTTTGACACACGGTCGAAGTCAGCAGGCACCGAACGACGATCACGTCGCTGTGTCGTATAATTCCGTGCAGAAAGTATCGATTCGATTCAATCTTCGCCTTGCAAAGTATCCATCGGTTCCGACACCGGTACTCTGTACTTCGACGCCGATTTCGGAATACTCCCCCCTCCTTCGACCGCTTCGAGATTGGAGTCACGAGATGAAAATCAATGCCTGAGAATGGTTGTGCAGGTCGCTCACTGCTGATTATACGGGATGCTGTTCATGTTACTAGATACGGCTGCAGTTTTCACCGCGGCCGATCCTCACTCGCTCAACATTCTGCTGTCGCTGACCTCGCGATAGAAGTCGCGCATGACGCTCACGCTTGGTGAGAGGAATGTCCCGTTTCATAAGTCGAGGTAATCCTACTTGGCATCTGTGAAACACACTTTGGTCCAAAGGTTCGCTATCGATGAAATTCGGTCGATCTTCGGGGTTTCCCAACGACGCGGTTCCGAAACTCAACGAAATGGGGAACTCGAGCTACAAAATGGATCGGAAAGACGGTGACGGACTTCCCGATAAAACAATTCGGCTCCTGTGTGCCTCGGCTGGGATGTTTTTCAATCTATCAAGAAACCCCTGGCTGAGGGTTCTGGCCGTCCTCATATGGTGCGCGACCTTCGTCATGTGGTGCTTCTGGCTTCTTGAATTCGCGCGAATGGAAAATTTCTCGACGGCGGAGCCGCTCAATCTTGCCGGCTTGATCATGCTGCCAGAATTGATAGTGTACACCATCATGTGTTTATATTGGAGGCTGCTCTTCATTTTGAAAAACGATGATTTCGAAAATCTGCTCCAGAAAAGCGGCAGACGTTTCCGCGATATGGCCGCTATTCTAGTATGCCACGTTTTCATACAAGGATTGCGAATCGATCGACTTTCCGGGAGCTACGACTCGGTCTCATTCTTCACGGGAGTGTGCTTTCTGTACTTCGATCTCCACGCAATGACATTTTTCGTGCTCTTCGACGACGCGATGAATCATATACTCAAACTACAGACACGATTGAAGACCTCGATAAAAACAATGAAACATTTCTGCGCAGCTGACATCGTTTCCCAGAAATGTATGATCCGGAAAACGATCCAGAGGGTGAACTCGATTTTCGCGGTGCCACTCGCCGTCTTCTACAGTCGAGTGGTCATGGCAGTTCTATTCACGTTTTCCAGGGTAGTGGAAAAACGCTCGACCATCCGTGAGACGGCGAATTTCATGTCGTTACAATTCTTCCTCATTGTCACCCACCTCCTCTTGGCGAAAAAGGCCTCGAACGTCATCGCGCTCTGTGTCAAGCTCGAGTCACTTGTTATGAGGCGAACTGCGGCAGCCTATCACCCAGAGTGCACGAATCTTCAGGACGCGCTGAACTTCAGAGAGGAATGGGATGTTCTACGAGCAGCGTGTTTCAATCTGAGCACTGCGAATTTCCTGCGATTTCTAGCTTTCTGCATCACATGCACGGCCGTGATTCTTCAGTTCGACTACAAGGTGTTGCGGGCTCTATCTCGCCTGAGCTCGCTACCTCCGAGTCCCTCATGATTGCAGCATACAGCAGAAACAAACCTCTTGCTGGAGCGGCAATTCGTAGGGAAGCGCTATGTCTAGTCCTCTGCTGAGCTCGATGTTCAATGGCGGTGAAAAGCTCGCCCTGCGACGGCGACGGGTCGGGCGACTGCGGGGAGTGCATGGAGTCCCCTGAAATGAATAAAATTTCGCGCCTGTATTCGCGACGCTTACCTCCGGCTTGTTCTGTTTCTTATGAATTGAATCAATAGGGATCGGATATGGTGAGCCCAGGCAGAGAGAATAATTTGAAGGCCAGGCTTCGATGCTCTGCCGCGGGTCAAACTGATCGACGATCCGACCCGATAAAGCTTTCTAGCAGGGCACATAGCAGTATCTAGCCCCGCTGAGAGCCAACGTTCTCGACGTAAATACAGAATACTCTGATTTGATATCAAGCAGGGGCGGAAACCTATATTAGGGGGAGGGGCGTGCTCCTAGCGTCCGTTCAGAGGACAGAATAATCTATGTAGAGACTGGATGAGCAGTTGCTCTCCCTGAACTTTCGGAGTCCTCTGCCCGAGATCGCGGCACTGATGATAGCATTATCTGATCGGAAATAGGCTTTAGCTCCTAGCAATCGCTCGACCAAACGGAGTTGTGAGATTGTTCTCTGCTCATGCAAATTTGAGACCAAGTAGCCCCATGCCTCCTCACGAGCGATATCTCAGTAAACATCCCGGGGCATAGGAGCTCATTCAACTCAGGAACATTCGAATGCTGGTGGCTTTTTCCGGATCGGGCGTCTCTCCGCGTTGCAGCATGACTATCAACAAGGAGGTCGGGGACGTCCATCCAGGTCTAGCCCAAGAGGATTCCGAGAACAAAGAACTAGTCCGAGAACGACTTGCTCCTAAAAATTGCCGAACCATCCACAGTGAGTACTTTCCCCGTCTTCGAAAATGACTGAAACCAGCAGTCTGAAGGTCGAGGCGTATGATCTCGTCCAATCATATGACGAGTCGTTCGTGTGGTCAATCAGCATCACTCCGATATCCGAAGCCCGCGCACTCCCGAGCTAAGAGCACTCAATCGCTATTAGTCTCGAGAAACTTTTGTGAATTCCCCCGATAGAGTCGTCGTCCATCACTCCGATCTGGATGGGTTCGAGATTCGATCCCCCCTACCCTCGAGCGTGGCTTTTGGACTTACCCTCGGACGATTCGGCGCTGAAATCCAGCGCTCGTTGGCTTTCATTGGATGCCGGTATTCTCACGGCTCACGATGCTCACTCGGAGAACCGATCTCAACCGCTGCGAGGCGAAGGACGAGGAATTTTCCCCGATGTCCGTTAGAGGAAATTTCGATGACTGGTCGGATCAATGGAATCTACGAAAAGTGAACGGCCAGCGCTGGTACGGACCCGATCGCATACTCGGGAAACGCTCGACGTCCGGAGTTGAAGGCGTGGAAGGTTCCCCAATTCCCGACTGCGTGTTCTGGATCGTGTGCGCGATCAATGGACAGTTTTTGGGGCTTTCGAAGAATCCATGGCTCAAGCTCGTATCGTCGGCGACGCTCTTCGCGAACGTCGTCCTTTGGTGCTTCTATCTCTTCGAGTTCCTGAAACGAGACATCTTTTTCAGAGAGGAGCCGCTCAACCTCGCTAAGTTGATCACCGTGGTCAACGTGGTCTTTTTCTCCTTAGCCCGCATGTATTGGAGGCTGCTCTTCATCCTCAGAAACGACGATTATCACCGCGTCCTTCAGAAGCGCCGCACGAGGTGTTCCCGTGACATGGCTCTCACTCTCTTCTGCGTAACGTCGATTCAGGTGTTACACGTAGAGCGATGCTTCGCGGCGAGGAACGGTACGGCACGTTTCATCGAATTGTGCTTTCTGTACTTCGATTTCAATGCTATGACATTTTTCGTCCTGTACGAGGATGCTATCAACAACATTCTGAGAGTCAACGCTGTCTCGGCCTTCGTGGGGGAAACGTTCTCACCGTTGAATCCGATGCGCATCATCTCTCGGAAATGCAGAGTTCGGAAACTGATCGGGAAAGTCAACGAGCTCTTCGCCTTGCCTCTCGCGGTGTATTATTGCCAGATAGTAATGATCGTTATCTTCACGTTTTCTCGGATGTTAGAGGAAAAGAACACAATCCGGGACACGTCGATCTTCAGCGCCCTACGATTGTGTCTGATTGTCGTGATTTTCCACATAACCAAGAAAAGTTCTGCCGTCGCCGCGCTCAGCGTCGAGCTCGAATACCTGGTCGTCAGACGGATCTCTGGCGGAAATCACATGGATTACGTGAATCTTCTCAAAGTGATCGCATTCAGGGACGAATGGGATGTTTTGCAAGTAGCCTGTTTCGCTTTAAGCGTCGAAAATCTGCTCAGTTTCCTGGCTTTCTGCATCACATGCGTCGCAATGGCTCTACAATTCGACTATAAAATGGTGAGAGCCCTGGGACATCTAGGTTCTCTCTTGCCATGAATGGAGTCAGTCGGCTCCAATGTCAGCGTAGAGCGGGGTCGGAGCTCCGCGCTGCTCCCGGATATCCGACAGACGTTTCAAGCTGAGAGGGAAAGCTGCTCCCCTCTAGAGGAGCATCGACCAGCACAGGGAAGGCAGCCGACACCTTTATCTGAGGATGAGCGCGCAGAACTCGGGGGAGAAGCGGGTAACAAAAAAACATCAAAACCTGTTGGAGAATGCTCGCCAGCGGTATCTGGGAAGCGATAGGCCAAATCTATCGTAGGCCAATGATCGGCACCGCCGATCGCGTCGTTGAGGCCCGAGGAACGACGGTCCTGCTTGTTTCGCGTTTTGTCAAGCGTCTCCTACACCTTCCATTGTCCGAAAACACGCTCATGGGACAGAGCCTCGAGCTCGAACATGCGCCCATGATTCCAACGGTTCACGGTCATCCATCATGGTACGCGGATTCCCTGTGGGTAAAACGCTTCGGGGAGAATGAGACGCTCCGCGAGTAGCCTCTTCCCCGTTGAATACCGTGAATTCTCTGAGATTTATAGCATTCTGCACAAGTTGCGTCGCTATAGCTCTCCAATTCGACAACAGGATTCGAGCTCTCTGTCTCGTACATTCGTTCTTTCCATGGAAGAGACGGTATTCGGTTCGTGGGGAATGATAGGAGATTTGACATGCGAGCACAACGAAGTGCACAAGATAATGATAGAGGCGGTCAGAACCCCGAGCCCAATCGAAACTACCGATGATCAAACTCGATGTCAATACTGAGGAGTCAGCGTCAAACGAAGATCATACCGATACTACCGTTCAAAAATTTTCGTGCGTTCTCGAGCACGGTGCTGGGGACGACAAGGCTCCCGTGGAGGTCGACAGAGCGCTCGTTCAATCGATGAAACCCCATCAGATCGAAGGCGTAAAGTTCGCTTACAATACGATCATCGGATCCGTCGCTCATGTCCGTAGAGGCGGTATCGGTTCCGGAGCCATTTTGGCTCACTGTATGGGATTGGGCAAGACCTTCACAAGCATCTGTTTCCTACACACAATTCTGACCAACGAAATTCTCAGTTCGCACATTCGTAAAGTCATTGTTCTCTGTCCATGCAATGTCGAACTCAACTGGGCGAAAGAAATCAGGGAATGGATCGACGGGAACGACCGAGTTGAGGGAGAGATCGAGACCCACGAGTTCCGTCACGCGAAGACCACTGGCGACCGCATGGAAATGCTCAGATCGTGGCACGAAAAGGGAGGAGTCCTCATCATGAGTTACTCAATGTTCAGGATAATGACCCAAATGCAATCGAAGCTGAAAGTACTGAGGCAGCGAATACTTCTCAATCCCGGAGCTGACCTCGTGATTTGCGACGAAGGCCATATCATCAAAAATTCCAGAACTCAGCTTTCGAAGCTTCTGAATTCAATAAAAACGCGACGGCGACTCATCTTGACGGGGACCCCTCTCCAAAACAACATGATCGAGTATTATTGCATGATGAATTTCGTACGACCCGACTCGCTCGGTACCCGAGCGGAGTTCAACGAGCGCTTCGTGAAACCGATCACGCTCGGCCAGGAGGCGGACGCCGACAAGAGTGTGGTGAGGAAGATGAAAGCGCGAGTTCATGTACTGAACAAAGCGCTCAGCGAGACCGTGCATCGTTGTGACTACAGTCATTTGGCCCCACATCTACCGAACAAGATCGAATACGTGATTTCAATCCATCTCTCAAAATTGCAAACGAAACTGTACCGGCGGTATTTACAAGGTATTGGCTCGAGGAGGGTCACGATCCGAGGAGACTCGCAAGGAAGCTTCCTCCAGGACTACCATGTCCTGAAAATGGTGTGGTCACACCCCTACCTACTGTTGGAAAGTGAGAAAAGACGAAAGAAGGCGATCGAGGCGGACAGAGGCCCGGACGATGCTTCCGGAACGGACTCCGAGTCCGAGATCGACGCTACTGAAGATTCCCGCAGCGAAGACTATAGACGAGTCGTTCGGGCTTACGAAAGACGGAGTAAACGAAAAAGGAATCGGATAGCTGAGAGTTCGGAGTATCGTTCAGAGGTGACGATCGGAGCAAGAATCGATGGCCACAAATGTGGGCAACGGAGGACAATGATGCATCCCTCTCACCATGAAACACTTTATTTTTCTGAGCTCGGCACAGTCCTTCGCTGTGGAAAAGACCGATAATGAAAGACTCTTACAGGACGATTCATCGTGGTGGCGTCCTCACGTGGTCGGGAAAGTCGAGAATCTATTGAAACTGGATCTCTCGTCGAAATTCCAAGTCGCAATGAATATTCTCAGAGGATGCCAGCTCGTCAGGGATAAAGTGATCCTGTTCAGCACGAGTCTTCTCTCGTTGGACGTCTTCGAGCGGTATTTGGAGCTCGAGCGGTATTCGCGCATGGGAGGAGCTCCCAAGCATGCCGTTTCTCGACGTTGGGAGCGCGATGTGGATTATTTTCGAATAGACGGGAACACTTCCGTAGCAGCCCGTGAGAGATACATCGATCAACTTAACGACTCGGACAACGAGAGGGCTCGCTTGCTTCTGGTGAGCACGAAAGCCGGCGGTATCGGAACGAACATGACGGGCGCCAATCGAATTATCGTAGTCGACGTCTCATGGAATCCATCTGACGATATCCAAGCGATTTTCCGGACGTACCGTTTCGGCCAGAAGAAACCTGTCTACGTCTACCGTCTGATAGCTCATGCCACCATGGAAGAGAAGATCTACCACCGTCAAGTGGATAAATTAGCGCTAGCCTCGAGTGTCGTCGACAAGAAGCACCTCGAGCGTCATTTCAAAAAATCGGATCTCAAAGCCATGTACGAGTTCAAACCAGAGAAAAAAGACAAGAGAACGCTGGCCCTCCCGAAAGATCGCGTATTGGCGGAAACTCTGATGAATTGCAGAGGAGCCATTCAGGCTTATCACGAGCACGATTCTTTCCTGCGCAAAGACGTCGAGGTCGAGCTGACCGACGCGGAACGAAAACAAGCTTGGCTGGAGTATGAGCGGGAGCGACAGAGTGAGTTCTTCTCCCCAGCATGTCGGGCCAGCCGCCATGTCTCACCCGATGGAGAGTAGGCTCTATGCGTCCCATGCCTGCGTGATTCAGGCTCCCAGTAGCGCAGTCCGCCTGAATAATAAATAATCGAACCTTCCGCAGGTGATCTGCGCGGCCGTTCCCACAAGCAGACACGGTCACAGCAAAGTGATTCGTCTGCGGGAAGAGGCTCAATGCATCGATGGGATTTCCTTACGGATCTTCGAAGACCCTCCTTGGTCGAAATGAACCCTCGCCCCCCTCAGAAGCCTGAAGTGGCATGAGCGCAGGCCGAAAACTCCTCCTTCGGGCAGTTATTGGATACTGCGGCATGGGGACTGACAGCCCCACTGAAAAATTCTAAGAAAAATCCGTCGTGAGGACGTGCGTGTAGAATGCGCCTATGTCAGATAACATGACGTCGATGATGACCGCTCTAAAATCATTATTTGATCCCCTGTCTGACTCCAGGGAGGTTCCAAGGCTAGTCAGTAGGCTATGTTCATCATCAAGACTCTCTCTCTCTCTCTCTCATCATCGGCTCTCTCTTCTCGACTGTCTCGCACGGTAAATAACCCGCAAGCCGGGCACAGCCGTAAGTGAGGTAGACCTGGAGTTCCACGAATCCCGTCGTTTTCGCACGCAGCATCCCCTGCTCATCAGAGCGCGGAGCCGCAGTGTCTCCGGAGCGGGGGCGGGGAAGGAAAGACGTATCGCCCGCGAATCGCTTGGATACTGCCCTATCTGCGGCAGATATTTGCGACGGGAAAGTCGCGCTAGCAATTGGGCGTTCGATGACCGTGGCCTGCACAGTTCCGCAGGGCCTGGACCACAATGTTCCTCCCTCGCATCGAATGGCGCCACATTCGACCTGATGGAATTCCAATCCGGAATTCAAACAGTCACAGTGAAGAACCGCCCAATATGAGACTGTTTGCGGTTAGTATATTTCGCCGCAGTCATGGAGAATCGTATCGATTCCGGGTCCAGGCATGGCATGGGAGGGGACAGGAGTGGCCTAGTCCCGGAATAGTTCCTTAGTCAGCGCCAGCGGGTCCATGCATCCTGGTTCCACTCACCCTGAAGTTTCCAAGAAATATCTAACTAGGTACTGCATGCGACTTTCAATGACGTATTCGTTGCCTCGTTCAGCGCTCGAGCTGATATTCCATTGCCTGTCCAGCGCTGTTCTTGAACTCTGAGTGCTATTCGCTTGAGTTCGATTGTACATATAATGACTGCTTTGCGCGGCTTCGGGCACAATACATCCTCAGAACATTCCTGACAAACCCTAATGTCAGATCCACAATAGGCTCCGATTGTCAGACTTTTCGCGTCGCGGTAGCTTGACTCGAAATCGATTGCGGCGTCGTGTGTTCCAGCCCCAACCTAGGGAATCGCTTTCCGAGAAGAAGGGCAAGGCATCGATTCGAAAGTTCCGCCCAGCGGTCTCCTTCGTTGACTACCAAGACACCGACCCTGGAGAGGCTGGATGTTCGGATTATAGTTCTCGGCGAGCGACTCTCGCTCCTAAGCTCCGCATTCGGTCGAGATTCATGAATTCATTGGAGTGACTCCTGGGTCCCTCAACCCCCAGGGTCATCGGACCGATGCGCTCGACAACACGGAACAAGCATTCACGGCGACTTTCCGCAACCGACGGCCTCTGTCTCGGATCGACTCATTGCTCCCGTTGGAGACTCATCTGTTTCGTGCTCTCATTCGCCGAAGCCTCTCTCTATTACGGAGGTCTGACGGCGTACGTTCATTCGAAATTGACGAACCAGGCCGAGAGACTCAGCTTAGGCCTAGCCGCGAACCTCTTTGTCATGAGCATAACGCTTTCCGGCTCTCTGTATTGGAGAGTATCGCTCATCCTCAGAGACGACCATTTCGACTTCGTCCGGCAGAAACTCGATCGATGCTCCAAAGATGTACTTTTATTCGTTTTTTGCAATTTCTCCCATTTCGTCTTCACCCTCTGGATCGTCTTCAGACGAGAGGACTGGCCTTCGCGGCTCTCCTCGATCGCTTTCCTCTTCCACAATATTCGGAGGACGAACTTTTCGATTCTTTGCAATGGCGCAATAGTGAATATTCTGAAGCTTCAAGAGGACCTCCGTCTCTCGATCAAATGTCCCAATACCTCAGCGGCAAGGGAGGACTGGCTGCGTCAGAGATGGCAGATACGAGACCGTGTGAGCCAATGCAATCAATTTTTCGGGATCCCGCTGACGGTGTTCTATTCACACACGCTCATGTTGGTCATATATTGCTTCGATCATCTTCTCGCCTTAGAATCTGACCCAGGCAGGATCGGCTTCCTCTCCGCATGTCTGCTTGGTGACTCCATATTGATTATCTTCATAGTCCGGAAATGTGCGAGAGTCAGGGAACAGAATCTCGAAATCGAAGGTGAGTTGATCAAGATGAGCCTGCTTGAAGGTAACCTCTCTCGGATCGACAGAAGTCTTCTCGCGGTATTCCGTCTGCGAGATGAATGCGATGCACTGAAGGTCGCTACATTCACAATTGATATGCATAGTTTTATCAAGTATGTGTCATTCTGCATTACCCTCGTCGGCGTTGTCTTTCAGTTCGACCACAGAATTATAGGATACATAAATTCTTTGGGCGATCAAACCTGAATCGGATAGCCCAGAGACAAATAGAGAGCCGGTACCGACTTTAAATAAAAAATGTGTCATTCGTTTTCGATCGAAGAATCATATTTGTGGCGCCCATCGGGCTTCCTGGCCCCTGGCGAAAATGCTAAGCGGAGAGCTGAGCTCTACGTCTTCCGATTTTCGCTGCTAATGCATGAAACAGAGTCATCTGAGTGAAAACATCCACATGAGGCCAGAATCGGGGTTGCTCTGATCTCGGAGCAATCGTTCTCCCGCAGCCGGACCCTGAATCGGAAGTAGAGCTATGCTCCGTTTGGGAGCCTTCGAAAAGAAGAACATTCATGAATAAATTCATTCACCGCATTCCCGTCCAGGAAGTCGCACCTTTCAGAGGGACTTGGACGCTCTTTCCATTCTATCTGTAGGCTCCGGCCAGATGAATTCTGTTCAATATTCGCTGGAGCTCGCTGTGTCATGTACACCCCCTTCCCCCGCTTGAGACTCTCGACAGAGCCTGAAAGAAGAATTCCTCCCACAATGCGATCTACTTGTCAGACCCTCCGTAACCGAATCCACGGCGATCCGAGATGGATCACGGTGGATTGTGTCTCACCCCCGATCTCAATCGTTCGAATAATATCGTGAATAGGAGCTCGGAATCGATCCGGGAGTTCCGTCTTCTGAGTTCTTTGGATGACACACAACCCCGGTACCTCTGCCGATGACTCGGGCCCTCGCCAGAACATTGGCATCCAACCGGCGATCTCATGCCGGATCTCGCTGTCGGTCCCTGATCGGATGAGTCGATCGCGCGGAGCTGTGCGATCCATGATTCAACGCTTGATGCGTCTAATGACAGTGGACAATTTCTTCTGGGCTTTCTGCGCCATTGATGGCCTCTTTCTGGGAGTAGCGCGCAACTCTCGTTTGAGACACCTTTGCTATGTTGTCTTCTTCCTTAAGACGGCCATCTACTGTGGAGGCTTCATAACTTACGTGACTGCGAGGCTTCCCTCAAAAAGAGAGAGGTTGAGCCTGACTTCATCCGCGGACTTCGTGCTCATAGGCATCACTCTGTTTTCCGCCCTGTATTGGAACATGAGTTTCATCAGGAAGAACGACCGCTTCGAGTTCGTCCTGGGGGGAAGCGGTCGATGCTTGAGGGACGTGAGCCTAACCGTTCTGTGCAACTCATCCCATTTGGTTTTCACCCTCTGGAGCATCATCGGGAATGAAGATCGCCTCTTACGGGTCTCCTCTGTCGCTTTCCTGTCCCACGCAATCTGGAGGATAAGCTCCATAATTCTGTACCACGATGCTGTCACGAACATCCTGAGTCTGCAGGAGAACCTCGAATTCGCGCTCACAAACCCAAATATCTCAGGTTTCAGGGACGCTGTACTGAGCCAAAGGAGGCGGATAAGGGATCTTGTGAGAGAAACGAATCAATTATTCGCTATTCCTCTGATCCTGTTTCATTTGCATATGCTCATGCTCGTGATATTCTCCTTCAACCAATGCCTCGCTCAGAAGCCTAAGCCGTATATACGCGTTTTCGTCGTCATATGTCTCCTATGTAACTTCATCCTGATTTTCTCCTTGGTCCGGAAATGTGCGAGCATCAGGGAGAAGTATGTGAAAACAGAAGCTCGAGCGATGAGGATGAGCTCAAAGGGAAGCGGCCCCTACAAAATCGACGCGGCTTTAGTTGAACTTCTCCGTGTGCGAGATGATTGCGATATTCTGAAAGTCGCCACGTTCACCATAGATATTCAGAGCTTCCTCAAGTACCTGTTGTTCTGTGTGACCATTGTTGCTGTCGTCCTGCAGTTCGACTACAAGATCATGAGATATATGAATTCTCTGGGCGCCTCGCAGTGAGATTCCGCCCAACAGGGACCATCCGTGAAGTCTCTTGGAGAGCCGAGGGCATCATCCATATTGAGGAAAGGGAAATCTGAGTTCCGCTTCCAGAATCATGACCTGAGCTCCCGGCCGTGCGCTCATCGAGGGACCGCCATTCTGGAGCCGTCGGATCATCCGGAGTTCAGCCTACGGAACCGTCATCAAGCGCATTTCCGGATATATCTCGTTCACTGGAGTCCCGCCGAGATGGACGCCTCGTAATAGTGTTGAGATATTTCAGCAAGGGATTTCGAGTGTAGGGAACATTCTGTAAGGGGGACTTTTGTAAATGATACCTGCTGGTGGTGTGGGGATCTCCCCATAGCGAGGACTTTCTGAATGAGGAACTCTCCGCGGTCGGAACTCTTCGGTGGAGGAGCTATGCGTATACGAGACATTCCGCTCAAGGTCGCTTTCATATTAGATATCTCACTCGCACACGGCTGCTAAATAGAGAGGAGCACCTTGCGTTTTTTTGAAGCGCCAGCATGGGACTCTCTGGATATGGTGACTTTCGCGCGAAGATCCAGTCGCCCGGTCCCGAAATATCTTCCTGTATTTTCCTCGAATCGCCCGAAATATGACCGTCTATTCTTGCCCATAGGTACTTCTATCGGCGCAGCGCCGCGGCTACCGGTCGGCGTCACTGCCTGCCCATCAGCCCCACCTCCGTTAGATATTCGTGCATCGGCGGCGACCCGATCGGCTGCTTCTCCTCTTGCGAGTGGCCGTCTCTCTCATAGCCGCTATCGATTCCGTCGATTATTTCGATTGTAGTACCTAGCTGGAGGATAAGTGTTCCACTCGCAGTCCTAGCTGATTCTTGTCCCCGATCAAGGGACGTCAGGGGTCAATCTCGGATCGTCAAGAGATCGAGGATGTCCTGCACAGCTGTACGGAAACTGGAAGCCTCGAGCAACGACGATATGGACGATAAGGGTAGCTCAAGTTCAATATATCGCAGAGCACGCTCTCAGGAGAAGCAAAGCTGGATTCCCGACTCCGGAACCTGAGATCAAACAATGGATTCTCGAACGAAAAACGTAGAAGAGAGCGGTCTAGGGGCGCGACAAACGCGAAAAAACAAGATAGCACGTAGATTAACCGTATCAACCACTTCCGGAGGGTTTCGCTGAGAAGATCGCAGCGTCTTGCGATTCCGTCATCGAAGCCTCGCCAGATATTCCACCGTCAAGTGTTGGCAATATGAACCTCGTCTTGCCGAATAGTCTCGAGCACACTGTCGCATCGGTATAGGTGAGGGAGAGGTCCCTCATCGAAAGATCGTCTCTAACCCCCCCTCCCCCTCCCGAGAATCGTCAATTTCATTGTCTAGCCGTGGGATGCGCTCAACTCAACGGATCGCTACGCTCAAGTCTCCACGCCCGATCCCATTCTTTGGCAACAATTCCAGACTTATAGCATGCAATTTGAATCTGAAAACCGATTTCGTCAGCAGCGCCATGATGTTCTTCACAACCGATCTTACCCGTACACCATTTCTGGGTCCTTGGCCGGAAACTTCCCAAGGTCGGCGGAGATATTATTTGCGAATCTCACAATTGGAGCCACAATCGGCTCCGACAAGAAACAGGGGACCCAATGAGAGGGACGTATGCCGAGAGTCTCGGAGCGGTCAGTATTAGGAACGACGTCATATCTGGCCGGGAATCGTTCGCAGTACGACCGAGGAAATCCGAATCGGCGTTGTCGACGGTGTCCTCGTTCCTCTCTAGGGCGACGTTCTAGCGTCGACTCCACGTCCAGCTTTTTCACCAGTCCCTCCGCGGGGCCCTTCGGCCCTTCAATTTCCAGGGCGGAGTTTTTCGTGAGATATTCGAAGGGTCGTGTGATCCAGGGGAGTTCCTCCAGCTCTTGAAGGACAGCTCCGAAAAACTTATCGAGCTGTTCGGCGAGAACATCCTCCACGGTTTGAAACATTTGTCGGGAGCAACGTGGCTTGGAAACGCGACACGATCCGTTCATCGATGCCTTTAGCTTGTAGCTTTCGCCTCGACTTTCCGATACACGGCGTGTCTGGACTACTCGAATCGCCCTTTCTAAGCCGAGAATGCATGGCTCGCTGGGTATGCCTTTATGGAGGAGCTCTGTTCTGCATGGATACTTTTGTCATTGAATGGAAACCCTGAAATCTGCTCACAATTGGGATTCGTATCTCCTCACACTTCGGCTATGACCGTCCTAACACCCTCGGGAGAAGGCACCAGCGTACACTGGTTTTGGATCGCGTCAAAGGGATCGCGCTCGGCCCCAAACAGAGAGGAAGAACAATATTCGAGCATTCGAGCGATTTACTCAGCATTCGGAGAAGCAGCAAAACTTGAACTTGACGCTAGCTAGTCACGGGATCCTCTTGGGTGCCCCGCTTAAATCATGCTCGACTTTTGGGCTTGGTTGGACAACCGTCTTCGAAAGGCAGGCTTTTCGCAGACCTTGACATTCTCTGTCGGAATACCTTCCTGATCAGACTCCTCGATGATTCTAAGGCGTCGAGACGATCGAGCAAGTGGTCGTAGACGTAGCAACGGGCATCCCAGCCCCACACGGTGTCATGGTGCTCCAACCCGTTTCCGTCTATCATTTTGTAATCAGAATCTTTGATTCCTAAATCCTTGATCAGGGACTGTGCCGTAGCCACCCCAAAGTACTTGTCGTTTTTCGTGAAGTAGTACTGGACAGGGACAGTCACGTCGGAGAAGTTGTATCGCGGCGGTTTCGTCTGCAATATTCACCTCTTGATAATAACCAATTATTGTGGAGCTCAGCGATCAAGATTCGATTCCTTAGTTTGCTTGAAACTCGTCCTCCGGTCGGCGTCGTGGCTAAATTCGTGAGAGAAATGGATCGAGCGACATGCGTCGCGGAGAAGGGGAGCATACATACAGTTTCCCATTGAAATCCCCAGCTTTCTGAATTATACCTTTCCGTATTCCTGCATGTTGGTTTTTCCAGTCTGTGCGACTTCATCGTAGTCCATCTTCTCCCAGACCGATTTGCCGAATTGACGCGCGAACTGATACAGATTCATCGCCGTCACACCCGCAGGATTATGAATGTTGTACAGAGCCTCGCGTGTCTGAAATTGCGAGCAGCTCTTTCGAGGCTCTCGAGTACCGCTCGTCCGATCTGTTGATCCCATTCATTTCCCTGCCAGGGTGTACCCCTCCAGAAAATTGAAAAACTTCCTCACCTGATTGATGTGGGGGTTAGCATTTCCGCCCATCAGGGCTTCCATTAGGCTAGACATCAATTCGCAGAATTCCGGTACTTTGCTGCAGACTGTGCTCTGTATGAACTCCTTGAGAGCTTCGACGCCAGGAATACTCAAATCGAAGAGTTGACGACCGAACAAAGATTCGAACGTTTCCTGCAAATAAATCCAGCGGCTTTTTTCGACAAGGCCCCGTACCGGACATGGCCCTTACGTATCCGGGTGGCCTATACAGAGTCGGCCGAGTATTCCCAGTCACAGACTCACCGGACCCGCCAACGAAGGTATAGTAGGTGCGAGTGAAAAAGACGCTTTCAAGGATTCCGCGGTATCATTTCCGAATCTGATCACCGGAACGAGCGCCGCGTAGAGGAGAATCTGATGAGGAGAAATTCAGACTCAATGAATGACTTCCCGAACTCTCGGCATTTCCGAAGAGCTCTCACGCTTGGAAATGTCATGTCACATCGATTTCGAGGGGAGTGGTAGAGAAAGAAGGAATATTCCGGGGGGGGGAGCTCCGAAACTTCTCTTTCAGCAACGAAATCCAGAATTCGAACTCAAACTGAAAATGAGGGTTGCCCTTGCCTTATCGTCGTATTTCTTGTTCTCAGACAAGGCGGCGAACAAGGTGGTAGCTCCCATCGACTGCCCGATGAGATATACTTTCTTCTGCCCGGTGACCTGGAGTACTTTATCCAGAGCAGCGGGAAAATCGTACTCGGCCATATATTGCCACCTGAGAGTAGCCAGGATACCGGTCGGAGGAAGGCTCGAACGATTCAGAGAAATACGCGGTCAGTCATTGAAAAATCGGATTGCTACACGGACTCACGTTGCGCGATAGAAGTCGGTTGCATTGGGTTTTGTGGCCCTTCCGCCCTTGATCATCTTGTCACTGAATTTATTCGCTCTGTAATTGATCGCCCAGACGTCGTAACCGCGATCGGCCAGCATGAAAGCCAAGCTCTCATTCCGCGGATTGACCATGAAGTCAACGGAAGAACAGGCGCAACCGTGCGAGAGGAGCACAGGCGCTGAGAGGGACTTCTTGAAAGTCTTCATGTTCCGGACTCGATGAAGCTGGAGGACCCAGCCATCGGCTGTCACGGCATCCACAGATTCCAAAGTCATTCCGTGTAGAGCAGCATAACCCTTCTGGGTGGATCTCGTTATCAGAGTTTCTCCTGCATAGATGCGACGTAGAGCACGATGCAGTATAGAATTAATCCCTCACCAGATTCGTTCTGTTGAGTAGGTCCAATTCTTGGTCAAGCCGGAAAGCTGATACCGAGCAAACAGTCACGGCGAGTACCAGGATATCTGAAGAGAGGGAATTATAGAATTTCTTAGGAGCTAGACTCACGATTCCGTGCATCATTATTCGCCATCAACGCCGGTTAGAACTTCGAGAAAATCAGGAGACTCACATCCTTTGACATTTCTCTCGGACGCCATTTCCAAGCGTGAGAGCTCTTCGGAAATGCCGAGAGTTCGGGAAGTCATTCAATCGACGTTGGTACATCGCTGTGCGCTCCATTGAACCGTCAACGTTGTTGACATCTCAATGGTCCGATCCAGACTTCTTTTCCTGTCCGCTATGGTCCACGGAAAGACAGGCGTTAGAACGAAGCAGCAGATCTGTGGAAACAACGGAAGTTCTCGCGTCACTGCGGCACAATGATCAAGTTCCTTTCTAAGAATGTCCCGACATCCGGGATCTCTCCAGCTTTATGGAATGGGCTAGCAGGGACTCCAGCAGAAAACGACTTTGAGTTCATCGTGCGCTCAGAAAGACCAAGTCAGGGGTGGAAGCCGTATTCACACGCAGCTTACGTCGCGTCCTCACTCAGGAGGCGCCCTCTCGCACGGCTTCCGCGGCTATTCCCTCGGAAAATATTCACCATTACAATCCTATGAATAGGCGCTTTGGAGTTGGTCCTCCGGAATCCGAATTCTCATTCTCCCTCGCTCCGAGCGCTTCGATTTCCCGATAGCGAATCTCTCGCCAATCGTTGTGCATACCATTAGCTCAATCCCACCCCGACCGTTGTGCGGCTGCTGAGTGCCGCTCAGGATTTACCATCTGCTGTTCGAGTGCAGAATTCGTTTACGTTTCATGCTTCGCTTCCTTCAGATGGGCAGAAACCTGGAGCAAGTTCGAGTGCCATTACGGATTATTATCTGCCCTGTAGGCGCACTGACGAAGCTGAAGAGAGAGACGATTCCTGTAGCCCTCGAACGAACGAACGGACGGACATGTCCCTGATGCTCAAGACTGTCTCGTCGCGTAAGTCGATTGCTGCACCCAATATTCCGAAAATCACGAGAAATTGAGCGGAACTTGAGTGTTTCAATCGATAACAGCACATGAGGTCGAGACGTGACAGGGGGAAACGTGAGATCTGAATAATTCAGCAGAATCAGGAGCTCGGGAAGCCTCGTAAGCCGGATCCTCGTGGGGACCCGGCGGGGAGCAGGCGCCTGACTGATGCGAATCCTCAGGTTTCACTTTTCGCGAACGAGGAGAGATATAAGGGTAGCGCGAATTCCCGCAATCCGTGATTTGTGCAGAAAGACGCGGAGAAGGAGCTCATGAGCGGAAGCGGGGTCCGACGGACAAGCGGTGGGTATGTTTAGAGTTACCGGCCGAATCAAACAGACACGAAACGTACGCCGAGCTCGGTCCGCGCGCGAGTGATAGACGTCTTTATTGTTTTCCTCCGAATGCTATCGGTTCCCGCTAGGCGGCGCTATCTCGATCTCCATCTACGGATTCTACATTCTCCCCTCCATCGGAACTCGAATCGAAGTCACTATCTACAAGGAGTCGTTTACATTCGGTTCCGCTCCCCAGACTGTTGTCGCTCACTCTAGACCTTTTCAGTCCCCTGGGCGAGAAGCCGCCGTCCTCGTCATTCACGTCCATCCATTCCTCCGAAGTGTCGGACCCGAGATCCGCTCTCCTGAGCGACATGGGTGGACTCGGCGAGAGAGGCGATTGGACGTTTGTTCCCGCTTTTGATGATTTCGGCGTGCTTGTCTTCCCTCCCTCTCCCTGGGAGTGTTCTCCGACGGTGGACGAGTCGCCGCACGGGGCGAGCCTGTCGGCGTGCCATACTCTCCCATCGTCCAACTTGAAGGC